>NC_064254.1:61864902-62167933 GCF_003254725.2 Canis lupus dingo
CTTCTCTTACCTATTTCACTTGTGTTTATTCTTAGGAAGAAAAAACTGAGAAAGTAAGAAAATCAGTCAGAAGAGAACAATACCGAGTTGGTAATAGTAGCTTTGTAAAGGAAAGGGAATTAGGATTATCAGGATTCATGGCTGAGGTGAACAGAATACTGATTTCCCAAAGATGTCCACATCGTAATCCTTGGAAGCTATGAATATATTACTTTACATGGCAAAGGAGACTCTGCAGATATGATTCAGGATCTTAAAAGGAAAATTATCCTGGATTATCCAGGTAGACCCAGTATAATCACAAGAGTCTTTATTAGAGTGAGGCAGGTGTTTCAGAGAGAAAAGATGTGAAGATGTTATGGTGCTGGCCTTGTGGGTGGAGAAAGGAGCCATGAGTCAGAGCATCACATAGCCCCTATTCAGACCCTGATGTTAGCCCTATAAGACCCATGTTAGCTTTCTGACATGTACAATTGTAAGATTAGTGTGTGCTGCTTTAAGCAACTCAACTTGTGGTAATTTTTTACAGCAACAGGAAACAGACACAACTGGGAAGTGACTTTGAGAACTAAACCATTGGAAAGATGTGTCATTTCCAAACATAGGTACAAAAGATATATATCCTCTTCCCAAGAAAATCAGAACTGTTAGAAAAACACTTCCCAAAATTATTTGAATAAAAGACTCTGACTTTATATCTATACATTAATTTTCATGCCCTTTAGGTACTCAGGGGCTTTAGAAAAATTTCTAGTCAACCCCTTTCATATTATAGATAAGAAAACATAAGCCTAAAGAAGTGAGGTGATTTGACATTTAGCTATTGGTGAAATAATTAGAACTAAGATGTCCTGATATCTCTTGACTGTATAAAAAGGAGGAAGAAGAGAAAGTGTAACTCCTCCCTTTTTACTCCCCGTACAGGTAGCTAGGAAACTTTAAATTAAGTAATATTGGGTACCTGCTAAAGTTAGCCCACTCAAATGCATGACAAAAGGAATATATTAGCAAAGTTTGAGATTGCTGAATGCAGAGTCAAATTGTCAAGAAATGTATGTAGAGTTAGATTTTAAAGGAAATAGGAAACATTAATTTTCTACTTTCCTCTAAATTTCTCTGGAGTAACTTTAAAAGGTACATTAATGAAAGATAAAACACAAAGATGGGATCCTTTGCCTGCTAATAGATAACTAACCAAAGACTAATAAAGATTCAGTGATCATGCTGATTAGATTATTCTGGGTTGTTTTTCACTCCGCAGGCAGTGCCCATACCAAGCTTCTATTACAAATTATGCAATTAATGTAGCTTTGGAACTTGTATTTGCATCTATCACAGAATGTCTATTTGTTGTAATGGTGCAGAAGGATAATGTCTTGAAAGTTCTAAAAATGAAGATAATCATCTGAGACCTTTTACATAAGCTAACTTTTTTGTATTGATAACACATACAAAGGACAAGAGAACAAAAATCCTTGTATGAATAAATTGAGTAAAACTCAAGATACTCTGAATTACAAAGCTTTTACAATGACCAGTTCTTAAACATGGACTTGTTAGGGAACACTCAAAGCCAATATATTGTTACTTTTATTTCCACCATTTAATCCTGACAATGAGACCACTTGTATATGTATTATGCCAAATAGGGCTATAAAAATAAAAACATTAAAAGTCTGTGATGATTTGGATCCTTTTTAAAGTACACTGGAATACCTTGAAATTAATATTTCTTAATCTGTAAGTGGATAGTTCCCAGCTGGTATGTTTCTCGTCTAATTGAAATGCATAAGAATGAGTCAACACAACCACCGCATTTGTAATTAAATTTTGGATTTAAGTTAAATCCACTTGAATCACAAAAGCTTGTGGACAAATCTCTTTTCTGCAATAATGCAAATAGAAATATTCGCATAATATGAAATGCTAATTTTTGGAAACTAGCAACAAATAATACACACAGAAAACTACTTATAATGAAAAACATTCATCCAAAATGACATTTACTTTGAGATGAGTTCGTTCTGCAATTTCTCATTCTAAAACATCATTTGTATTATCTAATATAATTCAAAATCCTTCCCTAGTCTATAAGACTGTGAATAAATTCACATCCTCATTACTTCTTAGGCGTCTTTTGATTAATTATATCTTTTCTAATTTAGCTCTGCAGAGTACCTTTAAGCATATGTGGATATTTACAATAAGCAGAGAATAAAAAAGAAAGAATATACCATTCAATGAAAACCAATACTTTGGGAGCTTAAGAGCTGAAATTAAAGTTCAGAGCTTTTCACAGTTGTTCATAGGCCTTGATCCCCAAGTCCTGCACTTGGGAGGGTCATTGTGAAGGTTTAGTCTGGGGTTTTTAAAATCTACTGTAAGGGGATCATCCAGGGAAAACAAACTACCTTGAGAAGACTTTGAATAAGATTGTTCATCCATAATATTTTTTAAGGGCTCCCAGCATCTTTTAGACAAATTCTCTAAGGGGAAAAAAAAATTGCTTATCACACATGCTTTAAATAGAAAAAGCCTGAAATGAATAATTTTCTGTTCATCTTTTTTTTAAACTCTTACACTAATATAAATAGTTGAAAATAAATTCAATTTCCTCCCTTCCTTTTTTTAATATCTTACTAGTAAATTATGATCAATAATAATAGAATATTACAAGCTTAAACTACATGCAGGTTTGTTTCTTACAGACCAGGTAAGAATCTAAGTGCAGCCAGCTAGTCTCGCTTTGGTGGCTTCACAAGTCACCCAGGATCTTTCTATTTTATGGCTCATTCCCAGATGGCTGCCTATCACACTGCATCCTCAGTATAACCCTGAATTCTCTTCTCCATATTTGCATTCCTAATTATTAAGGAATTAACCCAGGAGTCACAAGCATCAATTCTCTTAATATTCCAATTGTGACAGCTTAGTCATAGGGCAACAAATAAATACACCATAGCTGGAAGATGTAGTCTTTACTTTGGTTGTCATAGAACCAGTTAGGTATTAGAGTGGTTATTTTAGAAGAGAGAAAACAGATATTGGGGAAAACATAGCAAGTCTTGATCATGTTATCCTTGTTAAATTTTGAGTAAATAAAAATAATTCAAAACTGTTTTTAGTGGTTTTTCTTTATCACTTAATCCTTTGGCCCTGTTTTGCTTTTCAAAGCATTAACTCACGCTCTATTCCTGGTTTCTCATGTCTTTTTGGATTTGTCCTCAGCTCTGCCGTCTAAGCCAACCAGTGTTTTCCTGAATCAAGATATATTCATTTTAGATTTTTAAGAATAGGACCCAATGTATAAAATAAACCTGCAGGATCCCATAATTATATAAATTAATGATTAAAAACATGAATGGGGAAAGATAGACGAATCTTCCATGCAGAAGGATTCCAAATAACTTTTGCAGATACTTTGCTCTCAGTGAAGTAAAGCATAACTCCACACTCTTTTAAGTATGCGCTGTGCGTCATGACTTCCTTCCAAAGAGTAGAGTAAGAAAGGGAAGAAAAAAGAACATTAGAGTGGAGAAAGCTGACAAACACTTCTTTAGCCAGGTGATCAACAGTGATAAGTCCTGTTGTTAGTGTGTATCCTTGATAGGAAGTAATAAGAAATGGCACTTTACCTCTATGGGTCTTCCTCCCAAAGACCCATGACCCCAGACTAATCCTGAGAAGAACACTAAATAAATCCCAGTTGATGGAAAGTCTACAAAATACCTGACCAGTACTCCTCATAACTTTCAATATCATCAAAAATATGGAAAGTCTGAGAAACTTAGAGCTCACAAGAGCCTGAGAAGACATTGTAACTGTCTTAGCCTGTTCAGGCAGTATAACAAAATACTGCAGTCTGAGTGGCTTATGAAGAACAGAAATTTATTTCTCATAGCTTTGGAAACTGGAAGTCTGAGATCATGGTGCCAGGATGGTAGGGTGAGGGTCTTCTCCTGGGTCTCTGACTTCTTGTATCCTCATAGTTGGAAGTAATCCCTCTCCAGGATCTCTCTGGAATCTCTTATCAGAGCACCAGTTCTTTTTAGGAGCTCCATCTTCATGACCTAAGCACCTTCCACAAATCCCCCATCCCATCCTAATACCATAACACTGGGCACCAGGACTTCAATCTTTCTTTTTTTCTTTTTTTAAAGATTTTTATTTATTTATTCATGAGAAACACAAAGAGAGAGAGGCAGAGACATAGGCAGAGGGAGAAGCAGGCTTTCCATGGGGAGCCCATGGAATGGGATGTGGGATGTGGGATTGATGTGGGATTCAATCCCAGAACTCCAGGATCATGCCCTGAGCCAAAGGCAGATGCTCAACTCCTGAGCCATCCAGGTGTCCCAACTGAAACTTTTCAAGTGTGGGACACACATATTCAGACCACAGCAACAAGTAAAGGTAATATGGTGTTCTAGATGAGATTCTAGAACAGAAGCAAATACTCTGTTTCTCTAGGTTTTCCTTAGTAAAAATTGAAGGGTTCTGAATAAAGTGGAGACTTTAGTAAATAATAGTATATCAATTTTTTCATTATTTGTGAAAAACGTATGATATTAATATAATTTTACATTACATGTGATGTAAAATATTAATAATTAGGGAAACCAGGTTGGGAGATATGGGGACTTTTTTTTTTTGATATGGCTTTTTTTTTATATATAGCTTTATATATAGCTTTTTTTTTTTTTTATTTTTTGGCAGTCTAAAACTATTCCAAAAAAAAAAAAAAAAAAAAAACCTCTTTATTTTAGAAATCGGAGGCTCCAAAGAAGATACTTATTGCCTATAATTTGGAAAACACAGCAAACTAGGAAAAATAAGAGGATAATTTCCTAAGAAATTTCAGGTAAGAATTCTAAAAAAACTTTTTTTTTCATAGAAAAAGTCTTATCTAGGTGTATTATTATAGAATTATTACTGTTATAAGACCATTAGTTCAAAATCCCTTCTAGAGATTTTCCAAGGGCAATAACAGAAAAGGCAGTATTTAGAGATGCCTGGGTGGCTCAGTGGTTGAATGTCTGCCTTCAGACCTGGGCCCAGGGTCCAGGATGGAGTCCCACATCTGGTTCTTTGCAGGAGAGCCTGCTTCTCCCTCTGCCTATGTCTCTGCCTCTCTCTCTATGTCTCTCATGAATAAACAAAATCTTGAAAAAAAAAAAAGGCAATATTTAAATAAGGTAAATTAAACCAAGTTTTATTTACAATTATTGTTTTGAATGAAATTTTCATATTATGGAAACAAAAATGACATTCTAGAAAACTGATAACACAAATGCTGATACAGGGACAATTAGCTAATAATTCTAGGAAAAAATAGGTTATATGCCAATTTTATTAATTATACCAAAATAAATTTCAGGCAGATCAAAAATTGAATAACAATAAATATATCTGAGATTTAAATAGCAACAATAATAAAACCACTATGTAAAAATGTGGAAGAAAATTTTATGTATTTTCTTGGACTGGGAAAACTTTCTAAGCACAAGAAAAATGAAAAATCAGGGGTGCCTGAGTGGCTCAGTGGTTGAGCATCTGCCTTCGGCTCAGGTCATGATCCTGGGGTCCTGGGATCGAATTCCGTATCGGGCTCCCTGCAGGGAGTCTGCTTCTGTTTTTCTGCCTCTCTCTCACTTTCTGTGTCTGTCATGAATAAATGGACAAAATCTTTTTTAAAAATTATTAAAAAAAAGAAAAATGGAGAATCATAATGCAAAAGTATATGTTTGAATACCTGAAGTTTTAATATTTCTACTTGATTGAAGAAACAACATAAACAAATGCAAATTAAAAATTGCAAAAATAAGGATGCCTGGGTGGCTCAGCAGTTGAGCATCTACCTTCGGCTCAGGATGTGATCCTGTGGTTCCGGGATCAAGCCCCACATCAAGCTTCTTGCGTGGAGCCTGCTTCTCCCTCTGCCTGTGTCTCTGCCTCTCTCTTTCTCTCTCTCTCTCTCTGTTATGAATAAATAAGTAAAATCTTAAAAAAACTGCAAAAATATTTTTTCAGCATTTATGATACATTTGAGGTTAATTTCCTTAATAGATACAGCTTTCACAAATAGTGTCAATGAAACAAAACAGTGAAATAGAAGAAATGTGCTTATACACACATAAAATACACACACACACGCATGTATATATAAGTGATATATACTTAATCCATAACTGTCACAGAAGTTTTCATATATAATTTCTTATGTAGCAGTAATTTCTGGAAGGTTAAACAAAGAGCTCTTAAGTGATTTTTACATCAGGAAAATAGAGTTTTATGACAGAAGAATTTATCATTATATTTCCTTTTTATTTCATTATTTATATTTCTTGTGTGTACATATTTTTCTTTTATTTATTTTCTTTTTAAAAAAGAATTCCTTAAGTAAGCTCTACACCCAATATGGAGTCCAACGTGGGGCTTGAGCACAGGACCATGAGATTAAGACCTAAGCTGAGATCCAGAGTTGGATGCTCAATCAACTGACCACACAGGCACCCCTATTTTTTTTCAATTTAAAGTATTTGTTTTCAAGTTAAAACATCATATAAGTTTTATCCTTAAAGGACTTTCAGAGCATTAAAAATGGTGACCATAACAAAGAGTTAAAAAAGGGAAATCCAGGGGCACTCGGGTGGCTCAGTTGTTGAGCATCTGCCTTTGGCTCAGGTTGTGATTCCCAGGTCCTAGGATTGAGTCATAGATCAGACTCCCTGCAGGGAGCCTGCTTCTCTCTCTGCCTAGGTCTGCCGCTCTCCTTGTGTCTCTCATGTATAAATAAATGAAATCTTTATTTAAAAAAAGGAAAATCCAGTAATTTTGGTGGAAAAATTACTTCATGGGACTATCTCTAGTAATGGGTGCTGACATTTGGTTTCCATTTTTTTTAATTAATCTTGAATTTGTCTTAAAATCTCATTTTTATTCTTTTTCCCCGAAGTTGAAATGCAGATTTACATAAGGGTCTCACATTTGGATATTAAAGCATTTTTAAATATATTTGGTGCTCATATATAAACACTTTCCTTCCCATTCAAAAATTTTAAGTAGTTTCTTTTAACTGCCAAAACATAAAAATGATTCTCTGATTTCAGAAAAACAGTTTATTTATCCAAGAACCATTATTTTAGGAAGTTTTAAGTGTATGAAAGTAAGGGTACTTAAAGTACTTTATTAACTATAAAAAGGATTATTATCACCTCCTACAATGCCTTAATATTACTTGTTTCAATAACAAGATTTGCCATTAGTATAATTGCTGCAAAGCAGTCTTTAGTGAAATATTTTAAGTCGGCAGTAAGGTGTGATTACATTCATTATTACATACCACAAAGTATAGGGGGAAAGACTTTTAACAGGGATTCTTCAATGCCTGGAATTTATTTCCCTCTCAAAATTCACATTACCTTCTCAAATATTATAAATTGTCCAACCCACAGTAAAACTTCAAACAGGGAGTCTCTTGAAAGATAAAAGAATGAGTCATCATCTAAATATTTTCTGAAATAGAGGTGATCTTGGTTAGGTCATGTAGAAGAAACACTTATGTAGTAATTAATTTAATTCTAGAACAAAATATTATGTAGTAGGAAGTTTACTGAAGAAAACTAGAATCTTATGGTACCTCTGACTTATTGAATGACTCAGAAAGAATCAACCTTAATACACTACTTGTTAAGTGAAAGGCCTAAATGGAAACCTAATGGGAAGCTTTTCTGACTTTTAATTCAGGAACATGAATCTGAACCACTATATTGTTGTTTCTCAATTTTGTGTAGTAACTAGTTACCACCAATCCACAGGGCAATAAGAGAGCTAACGACTTCCCTCAATCCCGACTATTCCGCATCTTAACACACTATACTTAACATACTGATTTTTTCAGGAAGATATTAATTCTTCTCATTAGAATACAAACTATCACTGTCTATAATTTTCCATGTGTAGGTTTGTACAGGGATCCTTTTCCCCACATTCTCTCTGTGCTTTGAAACTGGAGCCATGTCATCCTTTCCCACATTTAGGCCCCTCTGAGATCCAGACATAGAATATTTTTAAATATATCATAATAGCAAAATGCTCCCTCAAATTTTCTTGTCCCAGTCAGTTGCTGAAACAGATGTTCAAGACTTGAACCCAGTCTAGCACATTTGGAGTCCCAAATCAGCAGAAGCCAGAATCTAGAATTCCTTTGCTGCTCCCAGCCTTGAGTGGGTCTAGCAAGGCCCTGGAGACTATTTCTCACCCACTACCCTCATTCTACTTGTACTATTTTGTACTATTTTGGTATATTTTCATGGTTGCCTCATTTCCCTTAGCCAGTTGAATGTAATTGGGAACATTAAAATCTGCCAAAACATTTCTGGTTCCATCTCCTAAGAAATTAAACTTTATGGTTGCACCTTCAACCACTGCTTGGGGTTTCACCACAACACAGATATTAACATCCTTGCATAAAACAAACTCTGCATAAGAGTAAAACAACTGCCCAGGCTATTCTGCTGCCTACACAGTATTCCTTTTGCTTATGTCAACAGCCTGAAATGGGTTTAGGTATACTAGGCCACCTTGGACATCATGATTTGGCCATAATCTTTGGGGACTCCCACTAAGCTAAACTGTCTGAATTGTGCTCAAAATATTCCCAGTGGTACCACCAGTCCAATGGTAAAGAGTCAAAACACTTTATACCAAAATTCACATAAATTATGATACTTAGATCTGACCCATATCCTCTTCCCTATTTAACTAGATGTTCTAGAACCAGATATTAGCCTAATATACAGAAAAGCTTTTTCTCTGCATACAAATTACAATATCTTTAGGATGTGTTTAGATAAAATAGCAAATAAAAACTAATTTATTCCAAAGCCATTCAATGTTTTAAACTATCTTACCTTAGATATTCTCTCTCTTACCTAAACACTCCTATAATTTAAACAATTTGACTATTATTCATATGTGAAAAATACATTTAGAGCTATAAAAAGTATTTGAGTTTTCACATTTTCTCAGTAATTCAGTACTTCTAAAGGACAATGAAAAGTGAATTCTTTCTGAGTGATTAATAATGCATATTCAACAAAATTGACACAAAATAACATATTTCATAGAATTTCATTATGCATTAACTGCTACTTTTTTTAAAGAATGAATTTTTTACATTGAGCTATTAATTTATGCTTAATAACAGCTATAGTGTAATACTCTTCACTATCAATTTTGTTTATATTATGATTTCTTTTATTATGTTTAATAGTTTAATAATCAGATTGAAATCATTAGAAATGTAGTACTAAAATTTTTGCCTCACTTATCTAGCTTCGTTACTTTTAAAATTAACCTCAATTCTATTCAGCACCTTCTGTACATACAATATAGGAAATGCTTAATCAAAATAATAACTTCAAAAAGCTAAAATATAACTAAGCATATACAAAATAAAAATCTAAGGAGTGATGGCACCATGAGTCTTTTCTTCTTTCTCTTAAGTTACAACTAATTGGACATCCACAATGGAAAAAAAAAAAAAAAAAAAAGCACTACTGCATAGTGTATTGGGACACCCAAAGGATCCATCCATCTGTGCACACATAAGTGGGTAGATCAGACTAGGAGGAACCTGGAGAAATGAGAGAAGTATTATGGAGCTGTTGGCAACAGAGGTGGTGATGGCAGAGAAGGTGGCGGCCCATCTGGCAGTGAACCTGCACAACCTTTCTATAGGAGATGGTGGAGAGTGAAGGCAGTAAGGGGGTTTGGCCAGCCACACACTGAAGCTGGAGAGACCAGTTGCTCTTCCTGAAGAGAGACTGTCGTGAATGGGAGGAGAAAAAGGACAGAGAAGTAGGCAGATAGAAACTAAAAGAAAGAATCTCCTGCAGTTAGCTCTGGGATACAAGAGGGCTATGAATCCCAACACTCTTTGCTTTTTTTTTTTTTTTTTCTTAGCACACAGTAATCCCAAATTTAGCAGGGAGTCAGCTCCAGTAAGAGAAACCAATCTTGGCCAAAGAAAATGTTGGCTACTTCAAGTCTGGCAGCAGAGGGACTTCTCATCAAATACTATGAAAAATCATGGTAATATTGTATCAAAGAAAGAAAAAGACATTTTCCAGCAACAGAATCCCAATACATGTAATATTATAATCTAACTGGTAAAGAAGCTAAAATAGCTATTATGAAAAAATTCAGTGGGCCACAAGATAGCTCAGAAAGGCAATGACCTCAGGAATAAAATTAACAGACAAAATGAGTATTTTACTGAAGTTTATGATAAAAAAAAAAAAAACTTTAAAGGCAGTCAAGTTAAAAAAAAAAAAGCCAATAACCTACAAAAGTACCTTCATTAGGCTATCAGCAGATTTCTCAGCAGAAACTCTACAGGCCAGAAAAGAGTGGAATGACACTCAAAATATTGAAAAATTAAAAACTGTTCACCAAGAATATCCTATCTGGCAAAGATATCCTTCATATATGGAAGATATATGAAAGCTTTCCCACAGATAAAAAGCTGAGGAAGTTCACCACCACCAGACCTGACTTACAAGAAATGTTGAAAGAAATTTTCCAGACTGAAATGAAAAGACAAAAACACATGAAACTCTGATGAAGGTGATTGACAGTCAGTTAAAATCAGAATACTCTAGCTTTTTAAAACTGTATATTTAACTCAACAGTAGCATAAAGATCAAAGGAAAAGAGCTATGAAAATAACTATAGCTACTACAACTTGGTAACAAAAATCACAACATAAAAAGATATCATTTGGGATAATAAAAATATAAAAAATAAAGAGTAAAAGGACAGAATCATATAAACAAATGAAAATTAACTACTATCAACAGAAAAAAAAAAACCCTATTTCATGTATATGATGTTTTGTATAAACCTCGGGGTAACCACAAAGCAAAGCTCGAGTAGAGACATAAAACATAAAAAAAAAGACTTGAGAAATTTATCCTGGAGAAGCACCAACTTACAAGGACAGATAGAAACAGAAGGAAAAAGAATGGAGAGAATAACCAGAAGGTAAAAGAAAAAATGGCAGTAATAAATCCTAACATATTATTCATCAGTCTAAATGTAAATAGATGTCAAAAGACATAGAGTGGCTGGATAATTAAAAAAAAAATAAGCAAGACCCAACTTTATGTTGCCTACAGGATAAAGATGATATTCCAAGCAAATGGAAACAAAACGAAGGTGGGTGTAGTCATACAAAAGACTTCAAGCCCAAAAGGGTAACAGGAAACAAAGAAGATTATTATATAAGGATAAAAGGGTCAACATGTCAAGAATTAAGAAGGTATAACAATTGTAAATATATACACTCCCAACACCTGAAGACCAAAATGTATTAAGTAATTAATAACAGATCTTAAGGGAGAAATAGACAATACCAATGCAATAATTGTAGAGAACTTCAATACCCCACTATCAGCAATAGATAGTCATCAAGATAGAAAATCAATATGGAAACATTGGAATTGAAACAATGAAATGAAATTGAAACTCTAGAATAAATGGACTTTAAAGACATACAGAACATTCCATCCAACCACAGAACACACATTTTAGTCAAGTACACATGAAATATTCTCCAGAGTAGATCATATGATAGGCCATAAAACAAATAGCAAATTTAAAAAGACTGAAAGCATACCAACAATTTTCTTTGACAATGGATGAAACTAGAAATCAACAAGAAGAAAGTAATAAGGTCTACAGATTTGTGGAAACTAAACAACATACTTCTAAACAACCACTAGGTAAAAGAAGAAATAAAGAGGGAAATAAAAATTATCTCAAAACAAATGAAAATGAAAAATATATCAAATGTTGTGGGATGCAGCAAAAGAAGTTCTGGAAAGAAAGTTTAAAGGAATAAACACATAAATCAAGAAACTAGAAAAATCTCAAGTAAACAATCTAACTTAACACAGCAGGAACTAGAAGAATAAATTAGGTCTAAAAGGACATAATGGGATATAAGGTAATGCTAAGAGCCAGGGTGGAAATCAATGAAATAGAGACCAGAAGAGCAACATAAAGGAGTAATGAAACTAAGAGCTGGTTTTTCAAAAGGATAAACATAACTGACAAGTCTTTAGCCAACTAACTAGAAAAAGAGAGTAAAGACTCAAAAAAAAATTAGATATGAAAAAGGAGAAATTACAACTGTTCTACAAGAATACATAGAATTGACTGCTATAAACAGTTATATGTCAAAAATTACATAACTTAGAAGAAATGGATATATTTCTAGAAATACATAACCTATTAAAGCTGAATCAGGAATAAATAGAAAATTTGAACATATCAGTAATGAATAAAGAGATTGAATCAGTAATTAAAACAAAAACAAAAACAGAAAACAGAAACAACCAACCTCCCAACAAAGAAAACTCCAGGAACATATGGTTTCACTAAAGAATTCTACTGAACATTTAAAGAGGAATTAACACCAATTCTTTTCAAACTCTTCCAAACTTTTGAGGAAAAGGGAATATTTCCAAACTCATTCCATGAGACATTACTTTGATAATAGAGAAAATAGAACTAAAATCAATATCCCTGAGGAATAAAGATGCAAAATTCTCACAAAGTATTAGCAAGCCTAATTCAAGAACACATCACAAGGACACACCATGACCATGTGAAATTTATCCCTGGGATGCAAGAGTGGTTCAACATACACAGATCTATTAATGCAATACATCACAACAATAAAAAATAAAAACCATATGATTATCTCAAATAAACACAGAAAAGCATCTGATAAAATACAACAGTCTTTCATGATAAAAACTTTTAAGATATTGGATATAGAAGAAAGATATCTCAACGTAATAAAGGCCATACGTGACAAAACAATAGCTAATATTACATTCAATGGAAAGAAATTAAAAGTGCTTCCTCTTCAGAAACAAAGTAAGGATGTCCACTTCTAACCATTCTTACTAAAATTAGTACTAGAGTTCCTCACCAGGGCAAATAGGCAAGACAAAAAAATAAAAGGCATCCAGGTAGGAAAGGAGGATATAAAATTGTCAATATTTGCTGATGATATGATCCCATATATATATAACATCACAGAAAATCAGTCAAAAACTGTTGGAATTCATCAACCATTTCAGTATAGTGGCAGGATACAAAATCAACATACAGAAATCATTTGCATTTTTTGAAAGATATTATTTATTTCTTTGAGAGAGAGACAGATATACAGAGAGTTCTCATGCATGCACATGAGTGGGGGAGGGGCAGAGGGAGCAGCAGATTCCTGGCTGGGAGCCAGATGTGGGACTCAATCTGGAGACTCCAAGATCACCACCTGAGCTGAAGGCAGATGCTTCACCAACTGAGCCACCCAGGCATTCTTATTTGCATTTTTACACTAATCATGAAACATCCAAAAACAGTAAAAAATAAAACCATCCCATTTGCAACATTAAAAATAATAAAATACTTAGGAATAAATTTAACCAAGGAAATAAAAGATCCGTAAATGGAAGCTGAAAGAAAGTGAAGAAGACAAGCAAATAGAAAGGTATCCCATGTTAATAGATCAGAAGAATTAATATTGTTAAAATGACCATTCTACCTAAAGCAGTTACAGATTCAGTGCAATCCCCATCAAAATACCAAAGGCATTCTTCAAATAAATAGAAGAAATAATCCTAAAATTTATGTGGAACCACAAAAGACCCAAATAGCCAAAGCAATCTTGGAAAAAAAAAAAAAAAAGAACAAAGCACTTCCAGATTTCAAGTTATACTACAAAGCCATAGTAATAAAAACAGTAAGTACTGGCACAAAATAGGCAAATTGACTGACAGAACAGAGAACCCAGAATTAAACAACAGCATATATTGTCAACTAATACTCAACAAGGGATATTCAGTGGGGAAAGGATGGTCTCTTCAATAAATAGTGCTGAGAAAACTGGAGAAACACATGCAGAACAATGAAATTGGACCCTATCTCACACCACTCACAAAACTTAATTAGATATGGATCAAAGACTTAAGCATAAGACCTAATACCTTAAAATCCTAGAAGAAAACATAGGAAAATAGTTCACTGATATTGGTCTTGGCATTAATTTGGGTGTTCTGATGCCAAAGCATAAATAAAAATAAAAATCAACAAATGGGTCTATATCATACATGGAAGTTTCTATACAGCAAAAGACACAATTAACAAAATAAAAAGAAAACCTATAGAATGGGAGGAAATTTTGCAAATCCTCTATCAAATAAGGGTTAATATCCAAAATATATAAAGAATTCAGTCCACTCATTAATAAAAAAATAAAACAATCTGATTAAAAAAATGGGAAGAACTAATTAGGCATTTCTTCAAAGAGGACATCATAAAGGACAATAGGCACTTGAAAAGAGGCTCAACATCTCTAATCATCAGGGAAATATCAAAACCATAATGAGATATCACCTCACACCTCTTGAAATGGTTTTACTCAAGAAGAGACAATAGATGCTAGTGAAGACATGGTGAAAAGAGAACACTTATATACAGTGTTGGTGGGAATGTATATTAGTCCAACCACTATGGAAAATGAATATGGAGGTTCCTCAAAAAAATAAAAAATAAATCTACTATAGGATCCAACAATCTCACTTCTGTGTATATGCCCAAAGAAAATGAAAACATGGTTTGGGCAAATATATGCATTCCCATGTTTATCACATAATTATACACAATAGCCAAGAAATAGAAACAACCCAAGTGTTCACCAATGGATTAATGAATAAAAAAGATGTGGTATAGGGACGCCTGGGTGGCTTCAGCAGTTGAGCATCTGACTTCGGCTCAGGGTGTGATCCTGGGTCCGGAGATGGAGTCCTGCATCAGGCTCCCTGTGTGGAGCCTGCTACTCCCCTGTCTGTGTCTCTGCCTCTCTCTCATGAATAACTAAATAAAATCTTAAAAAAAAAAAAGATATGAGATATACACACACACACACACACACACACACACACACACACAATGGAATATTATTCAACCATGAAAAAGGAAGATATCTTCTCATCTGCAACAACATGGATGGACCTCAAGCACATTATGCTAAAGATAAATCTGAGAAAGTCAAATAGTGCCTGGTATCACTTATATGTGGAATTTTAAAAAGTTAAACCTATAAAGAACAGATAATTAAATGGTGGTTACCAGGGGACCAGTGCAGGGAAGGATAAGAATGATGAGAAAGTTTAAGGGTAAAAAATTATAGAGTAATAAATAAGCCACAGAGATCATAATGTACAGTAATATGGCCGTATAATTATGGAATGGATAAATATTACCATCAGCAATCATATTACAATATATAAATGTAGGAAAGTAACATGCTATACACCTTAAACCATGTTACATATCAAATTTATTCAATAAAGACAAAATTAATGGGTGACGGGCACTGAGGGGGGCACTTGACGGGATGAGCACTGGGTGTTAGTCTGTATGTTGGTAAATTGAACACCAATAAAAATAAATTTATTAAAAAAATTAAAAATAGACAAAATTAAAATCTATAATTCTCAATATGCATAAAACATATCATTAGATATTAACTCTTTTCAAATACAACTTAGGAATAAAATTGTTTTATTTTATTAAAGTCAGAATGAAGAAACATTGCCCCAAACCCAGAAAATTATAATACGTATAACTTACATTTCACTTAGGTCTAGTTTAATGGCTTATATTTTTAAATTCCTTTGTAACAACTTCTTTCTGTGATCTATCACAATTTTAGAACATTTTGAGCCCGGTGCCTTAGCAAAGGTTTCAATCTGTCAATCATTCAGCAGTCAGATTGGTCCTGCTTGAAAAAGGTTTAATAGAAAAGAAGCCATAAATCAAGAGAAATACTCAGGAAGATGCCCTTATGGAATTACCCTATAGAAAGATCAATTACTCTGGCCAAGAATGGTGAGTTTGGGTGTGTGTGTGTGTGTGTGTGTGTGTGTGTGTGTGTGTGTTTAAATAACTGAAGCTATATTTATCCTGTTTTTTTTTCCTTTTTCCAATATAACTGAAATACATTAAAATCCTACCAGACTATTCAAAATAGAATATTTCTACCAATCAATCTCACTGACAGAAATCTCATAATTTTTGAAATAATATTACTAGAGCATACATAAATACCTGCCTTGTACTTGCAGCTCTTCTGAAATTAGATAACATATAGGTCAGCCCTTAGCACCCATCCAACTGATTGGAGAATTGGATAGTTCCATCTTATGCCTCATCATCAGCTCTGCCTTTTTTTTTTTAAGATTTTATTTATTTATTCATGACAGACACATAGAGAGAGAGGCAGAGACACAGGCAGAGGGAGAAGCAGGCTCCAATGCCTGAAGCCCGATGTGGGACTCAATCCCAGGGCTCCGGGATCACACCCTGAGCCAAAGGCAGACGCCCAACCACTGAGCCACCCAGGTGTCCCTGCCTTTTTTTTTTTTTTTTTTTTAATGTGTATCAGCAAACAGCTTTCTGAATCATATAGGAACTAGTTAGAACCTAATAAAAACGCTAACATTAATTATAACAATTGGATTATTTTGGACTGGTATTCATGCTGCAATTAAATTCCCCAACTCTGTGTACTTGGTTCTAGTAGTTCCAGATACACTTATAGGTAACCACATGAACTTGTCTATATTTTAGTAGGGCAGATAGCATAAAAATTCCTACAATAATGAATCATAGTTCATATTCACTCATGCAGTATAGGATGGGATGTTATAGAACATAAACAACATATATTTTCTGAATACCTCCTGAGTGCATGGCTCTGTACTGGGCACAGGGTATGAAAAACAATATGACATAGTCTGTTTATCATATTATTGAACCTCAAGCAGCATCTGTCAGAGTTGATCACTACTCATAATCTGTTCCCCTTGGCTTTCCAATACTATGCATTCTGTTTTTCTCCTACTCCTTGGCCTATTTCTGTCATTGCTCTTTTTCCTTCTTTCTGTACCAGATTTCTGAATTTCTGAATGATAGAATTCGCTAGGGCTAAATTGAGAGTATCTTTTCAATCTCTTTCTCTCAGATAAACCCATTCATTCCTTGGCCTTAAATACTATCAATACACTGGATGATCCATTTACATTCCTTTTAGTTGTTGTTTTTTCAAAGACAGAAAATAAGACTCAAATCATTGATGGTCAAAATTACCCTTGAGTGGGACACCTGGGTGGCTCAGTGGTTGAGCGTCTGCCTTTAGCTCAGGGTGTGATCCCTGGTCTGGGGATCGAGTCCCACATTGGACTCCCTGCGAGGAGCCTACTTTTCCCTCTGTCTATGTATCTCTCTCTCTCTCTCTGTCTCTCCTTTAAAAAAAAAATTACCCTTCAGTATCCTTTTGGGAGTTACCTTCTTAGAGAACAACCTATAGCCTTTTATTACTCCAGAACAGAGATTACTGTTTCTTTGATAAAATATTTAGCATGTATTTAGGATCTACATTATATCAAAGACAAATGAAATCTCAAAGTCTGCCAGATGTGAGAGGTATGTATACACTGTGAGAGGTATGTAGGGGTTGAGATTTCTCAAAAACCACTGGACTCACCTCTTTAGGCCCACACTCATCCTGGGGTGTATTCTCAGGGAGTTGAAGGGGGAATTGTTAAAAGTATTTAAATTGGGGTGTGCATGTATATATTTTAATCTAACTGTACTTTATAGCCAACCTAATACTTCTTTGAAATTCCCAGACTCTTTTGCATTTCCAGCTGAACATTTCACAACCTCTTGAAATTTAACATATCCAAAAATCCGAATTCTGATCTTTCCACACACACACAAAAAAACAACTCCTCCTGCAGCCTTCTTCAGTTCATAAGTGCAGTCTCCTTTTATCCATTGCTTAGAGTCAGAAACGTAATCATTGTGCTTTATTCTTTTCTCTGATTCTTTACTTATTAAATTGCAAACACCTTGACTTCTACTTTTAAAATATATCAGGAACTGATTTATTCACAGGTCCCCAACCACACTTCCATCACCTCAACCCAACCCAGAGTCTCCCATACCCCCAGGATACCTCATCTCTCTGCTTCTACTTTAACTCCCACCACCATTCTCATGCCCCAACCCCATCTGACACACAGACACATGGATTTATTGTCCATATATCTCAGAGACACCAATAATTTTTAATACACGCATTGGATTATGTCAATGCAAGGTCCTGTTTAAAGGCCTTTAGTAAGTCTTTAGTAACTGCCCATTTTGTTTCAAATTAAAATCCAAACTATTTTGAGGAGCCCCTGCCCACTATTACAACCTCATTCCTTGCTACTCTCCTACTCCTGACTTCTCTGTACCTTTTATTTTCATCAGTACTCTAAGTTCTATATAATTTTGCTGCTATTCTCTCTATCTGGATATATCTTACCCCAGAATTCTATCAGTATGGTTCTTTATCATTGATTAGGATTAGACTTCATTGCAGTCCCCAAAAGAGCCATCACTGACTACCCTGAGGTTCTTTCACAAAGCACTGTATTTTCTTTATTGCATGAACATCAGTTTTGTAAACAGTTTTATTAAAGTAAAATTAACTAAACAGCACATATTTAAGTGGTAAGTTCTGACCTACATATATACCCATGAAGCTCTCTACAAAGCTAGGGTAATGACTATATCCATCACTTTTAAAATTTTCCCAATGCCCCTTTGTAATCTCTCTGTTGTACCCTTCTGTAACCATCTCCTTTCATTTTCCCACCAACTCCCACATGCCCTGATTTATTATTTTGTCACTATATTTTACATATTCTAGAATTTTATGTAAATAGAATCCAATTCAAGCCCTTTAAGCTGTAATTCCATACATTTACAAAACATTATACTGGGTGGAGGTAGAAATAATAAGAAAATATTTTTCTAACTTGAGGAAGCTAAAAAAAGAAATACAAACGTCACAAATACAATTATAATTTTTTTTTACAAAACCAAATACTTGCACAAGACAGATATTAACACTTGTGTATGGCTTTAGAGGAGGCAGATACCACACCCTGTTGGTGGAATAAAAAAAAAAAAAACAAACCTGAAAATTAGCATTCTGAACTTTGCCTTCAAGAGAATATTTAATTTTTGACCAGTAGAGTTGGAAAGAGCCAGATAAAAAGCTATTCCAACTTGGTTAGGAACTTTATCAGGCAAAGGAATGATATAACTAAAGGGACTCATTTTCCTAAAGGGAAAATGTGAAGTTTATGTGGGGAGTGGGGCATTAAGGAATCTATTTTGAGTAGAAGTTTCTGAGGGTATAAGGAAGATTGTGGAGGTATAGTAGGGCTGGTGCTTCAAGAGTCTTTTAAGTGAGACAATGGAATTGGCCTTAATGCAGCAGGCACAAATTGCTTGAGAATCCATTTCCAATAAGGAAAAGGAGGCATCAGTTATCCCAGGAAGTTGGCATGTTGAAGACTATATTCCCTTTAGCTTTTGTTCTGGAATTCTGGGGAACATCCTGGAATCATGAAATACTACACCCAATGTTTAGGTTTCTTCAATCTCTCTCTCCAAGGAATGCAATCCAGCAGTCCAGGGGGGCTTTTACTATTTCCCGAGGCCTCAGATTTACATTGTGCTTCTTGGTGATACTAGCTCACTTTATAAATGAGGAGGACAATCTTTGGAAAACAAAAGGATTTAAGGCATGGCATATTTAAATACTTAAATATTTATGCTTTAAAAATAGTTACTAATCAGGCAGCCCAGTGGCTCAGTGGTTTAGTGTCGCCTTCCGCCCAGGGCATGATCCTGTAGACCTGGGATTGAGTCCCATGTCAGGCTCCCTGCATGGAGCCTGCTTCTCCCTCTGCCTGTGTCTTTGCCTCTCTCTTTCTCTCTCTGTGTCTCTCGTGAATAAATAAAATCTTAAAAAAATTAGGCACTAATATCTTGGACATTGCCTTTACCAATATATTTATAGATATGTCTCCTTAGTAAAAGGAAACAAAAGCAAAATTAAACTACTGAGACTCTACCAAAATTAAAGGCTTTTGTACAGCAAAAGAAACCATCAACAAAATGAAAAGGCAGTCTATTTGAATGAGAAAACATATTTGCAAATGACACATCTGGTGAAAGATTAATATTCAAAATAATAAAGAACTCATACAACTCAATGCCAAAAAAAAAAACAAAAACAAAACAAAACAAAAAAAAAAAAAAAACAAGGAATCCAATTAAAAAATGGACAGAGGACCTGAATAGATAGTTTTCCTAAAAAGACATACAGATGGTCAAAAGACACACGAAAAGATGCTCAACATCACTAATCATCAGGGAAATGCAAATCAAAACCACAATAAGTTATCACCTCACACTAGCCAGAATGGCAAGCATCAAAAAGGCAAGAAACAAGTGTTACAAGGATGTAGAGAAAATGAAACTTTGTGCACTGTTGGTGGGAATATAAATTGGTGTAACCATTGTGAAAAACAGTATGGAATTTCTTCAAAAACTTAAAAATAGAAATACCATATGATCCAGTAATTTCACTACTGGGAATTTACCCAGAGAAAACAGAAACACTAATTCAAAAAGATAATATGAACCCCTATGTTTATTGCAGCATTATTTGTAATACTCAAGATATGGAAGCAACCAAAGTATCCATCAATAGATGAATGGATAAAGAAAATGTGGTATATATACACAATGGAATACTATTTTATTTTATTATTTTTTGTTTGCTTCAAGTTTTTATTTAAATTGCAATTAGTTAACATACAGTGTAAAATTAGCTTCAGGAGTAGAATTTACTGATTCATCACTTATACACAATACATATTGCTTATCACAACAAGTGTCCTCCTTAATACCCATCAACCATGTAACCCACTCCACCTCTAGTAACTCTCAGTGTGTTCTCTATAGTTGAGTCTGTTTTATGGTTTGCCTCTCTCTTTTTTCCTATGTTCATCTGTTTTGTTTCTTAAATTCCACATATGAGGGAAATTATATGGTATTTGTCTTTCTCTGACTGACTTATTTTGCTTAGCATAAAACACTCTAGCTCTGTCCACATTGTTGCAAATAACAAGATTTCATTCTTTTTATGGCTAAGTAATATTCCAATGTACATGAATACCACTTCTTTATTGATTCATCAGTCAATGGACATTTGGCTTTTTGATAATTTGGCTATTGCTGATAATGCTGCTGCAAACATTGGGGTACATGTGCCCCTTCAAATCAGTATTTTTGTATCCTTTGAGTAAATACCAAATAGTGCAATTGCTGGGTTGTAGGGCAGTTCTAGTTTTAACTTTTTGAGGAATCTCCATACTGTTTTCCAGAGTGGCTGCACCAGTTTGCATTCTCACCAACAGTGAGAGGGTTCCCTTTTCTCTGTATCCTTGCCAACATCTGTTGTTTCTTGTGTTGTTAATTTTGGCCATTCTGACTGTTATGAACTGGTATCTCATTGTAGTTTTGACTCATATTTCCCTGATGATGAGTAATTTTGGCATCTTTTCATGTGTCTGTTGGCCATATGAATGTTTTCTTTGGAAGAATGTCTGTTCACTTCTTCTGCCCATTTTTAACTGGATTATTTATTTCTTGAGTGTTAATTTTGATAAGTTCTTTATATATTTTGAATACTAACCCTTTAGCAGATATATCATTTGCAAATAGTTTCTCCCATTCCAGTGGCTCCCTTTTAGTTTTGTGTATTGTTTCCTTTGCTGTGTAGAAACTTTTTATTTTGATGAAATCCCAATAGTTTATTTTTGCTTTTGTTTTCTTTGCTTCCGGAGACATATCTAGTAAGAAGTTGCTATGGCCAATGTTAAAGAGGTTACTGCCTGTATTCTACTCTAGGATTTTGAAGGTTTCCTGTTTCACCTTTAAGTCTTTCATTCATTTTGAATTTATTTTACACAATAGAATATTACTTAGTCATAAAAAAAGATGAGGTTTTGCCATTTGCAAGAACATAGATGGGCCCAGAGGGTATTATGCCAAATAAGTCAGACAGAGAAATATAAATACCATATAAGTTCAATATAAGTTCACTTATATATGGAATCTAAAGAACAAATGGGCAGACAAACAAGCAAAAACCAAACAGACTCAAATACAGAGAACTGATGCTTACCAGAAAGGAGGGGGCTGAGGGCTGGTTGAAAGAGGTACAAACTTCTAGTAATAAAATAAATCAGTCACAAAGATTAAAAGTACAGCATAGGGAATATAATCAATAATGTTGTAACAACATTTTATGGTGAGAGATAGTGACTACACTTACTGTCGAGCACTGAGTAATATACCAAATTATCTAATCACTATGTTGTACACCTGAAACTAAGATAACATTGTATGTCAACTATGTCTCAATAACAAATTTAAAAATAAACAGGATGAATGTCTGATAAAATAGAAAATTTAAATAAGAGCCTGAATTTTATAACATAATACCCAAAACCACCAGGATACAATTGAAAATCATTTGTTATACATAAAACCAGGTACATCCCAACTTAAATAAGAAAAGATAATCAAAAGTTGCCAAAAATGAGATGGCATATTTTGGGAATTATCTGGTCAGTGAAAATATTTTGTATAATTTCAATTAAAAATCATATATATATAAAACATATCTTACATATATTGTTATATATGTGTGTAATATTGTTTATTTAAATAGGAAGGACTTTCCTTTAAGAAAGAAAAAATCAATGAGTTGACCATAAGATAATTAAAACTATCTGTATTTGCGGTAATTGGGTGATGGGCATTAAGGAGGGCATCTGATATGATGAGCACTATTATACTGTATATTGGCAAATTGAATTTAAATTTAAAAAGATAAAAACAAAACTAAAAGAAACAACAAAGAAAGATCACTACAAAATACAAAAGACTGGCTTCTTATGTACTTTTTTCCAGATAAACCATAAAGTTCCTGTCAAAAAAATTTAAATGAAAAACAATAAATTGTTCACTGAGAATCCACCTGTCATTTCCCTCAATGAGCTTATGCCTGGAAAACGTCTAATATGACTTTTGAAAGAAAGTCAGGGTGACTTCAAAGCTTGTGCTCATTCTACTATCTTAAACTGAAATATGGAAAACATACTAATGTCCTCAAATTCACAAAATAAATAAGTGTATCTTTCTATTTTATCTTTTTAGTAAAAATTAGAAAAATATATTTTATTTTGATATTAAAACAAATCTTTCTCTATTATGGCATATGATACAAAATTCTCATGAATTTGATAATCTGAAAGCTATGATTTTAAAGTTGCTTATCTGATTCCTATTATGGCCCTGGTACATTTGTATTATGCTTTGCTTTTGGAATATCTAGTTGTGAAATTTTGTGACTACTACACTAAAATATTTTAATTTTTTGACTGAGTTAGGGATTTCCTACTTTCATATAAGTGCACTGGCTTCTCCCCTGCATAAGTGCGATATCTTGTTATAGTGCTGAAAATATAAAAATGAAACATTACATACTACTTAAATACCACATTTTTAAAATTTAAATTTAGTTAACATATAAAGTATTATTAGTTTCAGAATGATTCATCAGTCTTATACAACATCCAGTGCTCATTACATTATGTGCCTTCCTTGATATCCGTCAACCAGTTATCCCATATTTGTGAAAAGATCATAAGACAATCTTAACTTCCTAGATACTAAATGGGATGACAAATAAACTTATTTTCACTTCTCTTCCATTGTAATTTGAAACACTTAAAAAAAATCCAGGATCTTTGAAAACAATCTATAATCTCAAATTTCTCATAAAATTTAAAGCTCTAGTAATATTTTTTCTGTGTCACTATGTGGCATATAATCTTGATTATACTCTACTAATTGCCTAGGAGATATTTTACTCTTGTTTCAAAAGAGTCAACGGATTTCTTGGCAGAATTACTTAATTCTACTCTCCTGGTAAAATTTATCTTGAGGTAATGATATTTGGACTATCCTAAATCTGAGCCACTGTGTTTTCAGTCAGGTTTGACATTTCTCCTGAGTAACGGAATCGATCTGGTGCCGTGTCGTGTGTATTGCAGAGCAGATGCTACATTTCACCCTGGAGTATAATACAGTTGAAGGTGCAGTGATTCCTACATATCCACTTAACAAACTTTGTGCAATAACTGGAAATAAAAGACACCACCCAAAGAATGTTTACTCAAATGAATTAAATGTTTATTAGAAAAATGTAAAAATAGCCATAGGACATTCAATCAGTTCTTTTTGATACCATTACTTTTAGTCATTCATTTATGTACTGATGAAATAATTATTGAATACCTACTACATAAAGCATATGGATCTTAAATGAAAAATAAAAGTGTCCATCAACTCCCAAAATTTACAGTCTAAGAAGGAAAACAATCATATGCAACATAAGTATAAAGCAAAATGGGATAGGTTATAAAGTTGGTAAATTTCTATTCTATTACGTAAGATTGTAAGCATTTGAGTGAAGAGAAAAATAGTAACTCACTTTTGTATAGAGCAGTATTTCCTAACATTATTTGATTAGAGTGTAAATTTACTAATCTCTCCCTAGAGATTTTATAGTCTCTAGTTTCATTTTTTTACATGTTATATGATAAAGTAGGAATTTAAATAAATGCTTAAAATTTCCATGTTTCTTAAGAATATTCATATAGAAGTAACCCTTTTATAAGATAATCATGTCCCCCAAAATCCATATGTTGAAGTCCTCACCTCAGTACCTTATAATGTGACCCTTAATTGGAAATGGAGTCAAGATGACATCATACTGGAATAGGGTGAGCCCTTAATTGAATCTATCTTTTTACAAAAAGCAGAAATTTGGACACAGGGAGCATGCCATGTGAACATGAAGGTAGAGATTAGGGTGATCTACCTATAACCCAAAGAACACCAAACACTGTCAGCAAGCCAACAGAAACTAAGGGAGAAGGGTGCAACAGAGTCTCCTCATAGCTCTCAAAAGGAACCAACTCTGAGGACACCTAGCTTTCAGACTTACAGCCTCCAGAACTGTGAAAATATGAATTTCTGTTAGGCCTCCTAGTTCATGTTATCTTGTTAAAGCAGCCCTAGGAAACTTATAATTCTTAAAATATTTATAATATAAAGGGTGCTGGGTGACTGCCTTTGGTCTGCCTTCGGCTCAGGTCATGATCCCAGGGTCCTGGGATGGAGACTTGTACTGGGCTCCCTGCTCAGTGGGGAGTCTGCTTCTCTCTCCGTTTGCCCCTCCCCAACACTACTATGTGCATGTACTCTCTCTCTCTCAAATAAATAAAGTCTTAAAAAGAAATAAAAAATATAAGAAGACAAATTTTGCATGTTGTATCTTACAATGTAATAAAACATTATTTTAATTCTATAACAAGAGAAAGGACTTACTGATAAATTTCAACATAGGCTTTTTATGATTTTATCATGTCTGGCATTAGAAAATAAAACATAGGGCTCTTGGGTGACTCAGTCGGTTAAACGTCTGCCTTCAGCTCAGATCATGATTCTAGGATCCTGGGATTGAGGCTGGCAACAGGCTCTCTGCTCAGCAGGGAGTCTGCTTCTCCCTTTCCCTGTACCCCTCCCAAATGATGCTCTCTCTCTCAAATAAATAAAATCTTTTAAAAAAGAAATTAAAATATATATAAAATGTATATTCAAATTTAGGTTGAGAAAAAGTTACATTCTTGATACTGATGTTTAAAATTCTTGAATTTTACACTCAAGGAAGAAATGGATCATGAACATACTTTGTCTTCACTAATTGCCATACATGCTCTATCATTATGTACTCAGAGCCTCTCAATCTATTTCATTTTAAAGAGAAAAGTACTTAAAATCTCCTTATATATTTATTTTTTAAAACATAGAAATTAAAGCAAATGTGATTCACTAAAAATTCCAAAGCATTATTAGGAGGAATTAAAGGGATATACCATATTTGTGTTTGGAAAGCTAAATATTATAAATATTATAAAGAAGTATATAGAGATAATGAGATCCCAATAAAACTCCAAAAAGTTTGGGATGCCTGGGTGGCTCAGTGGTTGAGCATCTGCCCAACCATGATCATGATCATGCTCAGGGCATGATCCTGTGGTCCTGGGATCGAGTCCCACAGCAGGGACCCCACCGGGAGTCTATTTCTCCCTCTGCCTGTGTCTCTGCCTCTCTCTCTGTCTCTCTCATGAGTAAATAAATAAAATCTTAAAAAAAAAACTCCAATAAGTAAATAAATATTTACTGTAGACATTGAAAGTTTAACTCAAAAAATCATACAGGATGCAAAGGGCATAAAATAACAAAGACAAAGAAAGAACCACACAAAGTAGTCATATTACCAGCCCTTAAGCTTATTATTAAGATACAGTAATTAAGATTTTGTGGCACTGACAGAAGAATGAATAAAGAGACTGATGGAACAAACTAGAAGTTATTGTCTCAGACCAATTTTCAGTTTTACCAAATATTCCTATTTCAACATGTCAATATAGGTCTCCTATTTTTATGAAGAGTTTCCTTGGATTGTAGTCTTAAACATTAAATTGGGTTCCATTGCTTTATCTTTTTTAGAGACCCAGGTTTTTAAGATATTCTTTGCCTGTCTTCCATTTCAATTACTTTTTTCTCTGGTTTTTAAAATTTTCTTTAACTCATCCCCATTCCTATTTTCTTGGTTATTTCCCCACTTTTCTTGACTGCTCCTTACTAAATTTTTAT
The DNA here is from genome assembly GCF_003254725.2 of Canis lupus dingo. Classification (NCBI taxonomy): domain Eukaryota; kingdom Metazoa; phylum Chordata; class Mammalia; order Carnivora; family Canidae; genus Canis; species Canis lupus. The sequence goes on from NC_064254.1 coordinate 61,891,687, forward strand.
TTTAATCCATATTCCCTTTAACTTAGTCTATTTCTGAAAATAGTTTTATCTTCTCTTTTATGTCTCTCTTGAATTCTATCACTTCTCATTTTTTTAAAAGATTTTATTTATTTATTAATGAGAGATAAGAGAAAGAGAGAGACAGAGACACAGGCAGAGGGAGAAGCAGGCTTCATGCAAGGAGCTCAATGTGGGACTTGATCCTGGGTCTCCAGGATCACGCCCTAGGTCATTTTTTGTAATTAAAGAGTTTTATTTTATTTATTTATTATTTATTTATTTGTAATTAAAGAGTTATTTATTTATTTATTTATTTATTTATTTATTTATTTATTTAAGAGACACAGCTAGAGAGAAAGGCAGAGACATAGGCTGAAGGAGAAGGAGGCTCCCTGCAAGGACAGGGACTCTATCCCGAGTTCTGGGCCAAAGGTTCAACTGCTGAGCCACCCAGGCGTCCCTCAATTCTCATTTTCTCATTTTCTTTTGTACATTTCTGTTCTTAGATTTTTAAATTTCTGTTTAAAGATTTTTCCATCTGTTTGTTTGCCTTTGTTTATTTGTTAATTCATTCTACCGGTGCCCAAATGTTTGTTTGAAGATACGTGATTCAGATTGGAATGTTATGATAGAGGGTTTTTTTTAATATTTAATTTTTGAGGAGACATGAAGTATCTATTTTTCTGGTTTCCTCTGACAGTAGCTTTGTACAGATGCCTGTTTGTATGCTTCTGCACTTTATGAACAGGGTTGAAGGCTGGGGGTGAAAGAAAGATTCCAATTTGGGAACTCTTCCTTTGTAAGTGTGGTTAAATGTAGTTTTGTTAATGGAGAGTGTCTTGCGAGGATGCTGGGGAAAGGTTTTGGTTTCTTTTATTTTTCAGAACCCTGAATTTTCTCCCCTTACTTCTTTTTCCTTTTACCATGCAGGCACTGAATGCTGCTTCTGTCTTCCTTTTCACTTTTTTCTCCCCATGAAATGTTGCTTTACTTAACACTGCTTCCTCAAGTCTCACATGTGAAGTTCCTTTGCAACAGTCACTATTTTGATCTGCAGGATCTTGTTTAGCACTTTCATACTTGGGGTGGATTTTTTCTTGAAGGGGAGGATTTTAGCTTACTGTGCAAGGGCTTCAACAAAAGCTCAAGAAAACTTTGACTAGAAACATTTTATTTTCATAGTTAAAGAAAACATTCTCTGACTTCTAATCACGATCAAGTCATAGAAAATTATTAATTTACTTTTTTAGGGGAAGATTAGTGAAAGATTAACATTTAGGCAGCCATCATTTGCCAATACCTTGACTACCAATGTTTTTTTTTTTTTTAATTACACTGTATTCTTAACTGGAGAATATACCCCATATAAGGTATATTTGGTTGCTGGCAACAGAAATCTGGAATAATAATAGCTTAAAAAGATTTTATATTTTTCTCTTAGAGAGGTCTGAAGGCAGGGGTCCACTCTGACAACTGTGCAATGTCACCATTACCCAAGTATCCCTTACTTTTTTCCTGCACATCCATCATTAGCCTGTGGCTTCCATTCCCAAGGCTGCCTCAATGTTGCAAAATGCTGAAGACTCAGTTACCACTTTCATGTTCCAACCAGAAAGAAGGAAAAAGAATGATGAGTAAAGTGGGGGTACTCTTTCAGATGACTCAGCTCCCTTTAAATGAGTGTTTTAAACAGTCTGCCCAGTAACTCCTTGTTTATGTCTCATTAGTTACCACTACCTGCAGGAGAGATGAGAAAATCTACTGTTTAGTTAGGCACCTTTCTAACCCCAATAAAGGCACTGTTCTCTTAATAAGGAGAAGGGGAAAACAGGTACTTGATAGGTGCTGGAAGTTTCTGCTACAGGAAATAAGTCTTTGTTTATGTAATATGGGTGGCTTGGCTTTTCTCCATGCCTAATATATTTCTATGTCTAGGCATCCATTACATTAAATGATTATGTATTTGAAGTGAATAATAGTCAGAATACATTTAGTTCAGCTAACTCATTTTAAATCTGTGCGTGCATTAACCGTATTTTATACTAATATGTGTTAGCTCAACTTTATAATCTAAAGGTATTAACTCAGCAAAATATGGCAAGTTTAAAAAAAATCTTATAAATTTGAACAACTCCTTTAGCGGGAGAAGTCAAATCACTGTAAATTTTTCTGTTATGTGTGCATTTAAATAGTCTTTGATATTAAATAACTATATTTTAAATCTAATAGCTCTAATAATAGTTTTGATATATGTCTTTCTACTTGAATCATTCAATATTTTACCACTGACTAAAAATTTCTGGTTAGCAGTATAACTGTCATTCAGTTTCTAGCTTCAGAGTTAGGAATTTATTTATTTGATTAATACTGAACTTTTACTACTCTGAAGAGCTTAAGGCAGTGAATGGCTAAGTGGAACCCTGAAATATTTAGCATTACAAAGGCAAAAAGAGGCAAGGCAATAAATAGGGTGTAGAAAATGGGAGAAGGCAGATGGTGACAACTTCAAGCCCAGGTAACACTCCAGGCAGTGTTCTCTAAGAGTGATGCATTAGGAAAAGAAAAAAGTTCCCCACACTTCCTCCTTAATAGCTGCTTTTGTAATTTACTGGGATAAAATTATCTTTCTCAACTTTATTTTTCAGATTCCCAAATTATTGCATGTACTTTCTAAATTTTCTTTTATCCTATCTTACAAAAACACATATTCATGCATTTATACAAAAGAAGCATATAATTTAAATGGTTTTGACATATTCTGAAGCTTATCCAAATATCCCAAAGTTGAGAACCAGTGACTTAAAATATGAGTTTGTCAATTAGATAGAGGGAGAGGGAGGATATTATTCCAGGCAGAGAAGGTAGATAAGCTACAGTTTCAAGCTGCCATAACTTCACGTTGCAGTATTTAGGGACTGCCAATAATTTTATATTTATTTCAAAATAACAGTACTTGTAGGAAGATTGTGAGGATAAAGGAGTAGATAAAGGGTTGTTGACAGATGAAACCATGCTGTTCTTTAAACTTGATATATTTATTTATTTTAGCAGTAGATAGAACTGCTGATGAATTTTCAAGGTGTTCTACTGCAAGAAACATATTTTGTTGTTCTCTCTGCTATTTTACCATCTTTTCTGTGCCTTATTTCTTCCTGTGATTAAGAAGTCCTTGGGGTGAGTGGGTGGCTCAGTTGGTGGAACTCTTGACTTGATTTCAGCTCAAGTCATGATCTCATGGGGGTGAGATTAGTCCTCAGAGAAGGATCCATGCTGGGTGTGCAGTGTGCTTAAAATTATCTCTCTACCTCTGCTCCCACCAACCCCTTCTCCTTTAACACACTGTGTATGCTCTCTTTCTCAAAATTAAATCAACCAATCAATCCGTTCTTTCACTTGGAATCTCTTTTTGAAATATTCCTTTTCCTAGAGTTAACCCTTTTAATATCATTTCTTCTTGGACATTCACTAAATCAATATATTTTCTTATGACTACCTATTACAGACACTGGAGGCCAAGTGCTAAACAAGACAAGCCCAATCCTTGCCCTCACTCATGCTCCCTCTTCCCTTAAGGAGAGGAAGTCATAAAATGACTGATTTAATAATTTGTTATTTAGAATCACAATGAATGCTATAGTGAGAAAGCACAGCCTGTATTAGTCTCCTCAAGCTGTCATAAAACACGAGAGAGGAGGTGGCTTAAACAACAGAAATTCGTTTTCTCACTTCTGCAAACCAGAAGTCCCAGATCAAGGTTCAACAGTATTGATTTCTGGCGGGAGCACTCCTTTTGGCTTGCAGATGGCCACCTGCTCACTAAATCCTCATATGGCCTTTCCTTAGTATGCTTTCAAGGAGAGCAAGAACAAGCAAGAGAACAAGCACATGAGCATGCTCTGCTGGTGTCTCTTTATGGGCTGATCCTGTAGGATCCTGTAGGATCAGAGCCTCATATTTATGACCCAAGTTAATCTTGAGTTATTTTCTTAGAGGTTTTAGCTCTAAATACAGCCATCCTGGGAGATAAGGCTTCAAAATTCAAATTTTGGGAAGACACTCACATTCAATCCATAGTGAAGTCTAATCAGAACATTTAACGAGGTATCCGATTTAATCTGCAGTATTAGGGAGTGTTATGAAAAGGCAATAATTGAGCTCTGAAAATTATGAAAGAATAACAGAAAGAAAATTATATAGACAAAGAGAATAGTACATAAGAAGGCCCTAGAAACAGCATGTCACATTGAGAGAACTGAAGCAAACGCAGTATTGTAGAAATCAATATGATAAAGCATGACATGAGGCAAAGCTGGAGAGGCAGGTAGGGACCAGAACTTATAAGGCCTTGTAGGCCAAGTTAAATACTGGGCAGACACTGAACAACTTTTTAAGCATAGAAGTGACAATTAGCTATGCTTCTTATAAAGGATATCACTCTGATTGCAGTGCAAAGAAGCAATTAAAGAGGATTAAGAATGTTAGTTATAAGGGTATAATACTATGCAGGGCTGGATATGATGGTGGCCCAGGATACAGTAGTTACTCTGGAAATTGAAAGACATGGACTTAATTGGAAATAAAGTAGTACCCGCCACCCCCCTGACCCCATCTATACTTTTGCTTTCTGTGATTTTAGTGACATGAGGTCAACTGTGGTCAGGAAGCAGATTTCTCCGTCTAATGTATGGTCAGAGGGTCATTTGTAGCCTAATGCTATGTCACCATGCCTACGTCACTCATTTCACTTCATCTCATCACATAGGCATTTTATCATCTCACGTCATCACAAGAAGTTTGAGTACAGTACAGTAAGATATTTTGAGAGAGCAACATCACATTCAAGCAACATCACATTCACATAACTTTTATTACAGCATATGGTCATAATTGTTCTATTATTGTTATTAATCTCTTCCTGTGCCTAATATATAAATTAAGCTTTGTCATAGGCATATACATATAGGATAAAACATAGTGTGTGTGTGTGTGTGTATATATATATATATATATATATATGTTTTTTTTCCATGACCAAGCAAGATTTATTCCTGTAATGCAAGAATGGTTCAATATACAAAAATTGGTCAATATAAAGACTACAGTAACAGAATGAATAGGAAACAAAATATGATCATCCCAACCGCTGCAAAAAATTTTGGCAAAATTCAGTATCTTTTCACATCAAAAATAACCAGGAATGCCTAAGCAAAACAGTGTGTGTGTGTGTGTGTGTGTACATGGAATATTACTCAGCCTAAAAGGGAAATAATTCTGATAGGTTGCAACATGCATGAACTTAGGAACATTATGCCAAGTAAAATAAGCCAACCACAAAAAAATAATGAATGATTCCACTTACATGAGGTGAAGTAGTCAAATTCATGGAAAGTAGAAAGGTGGTTGCTAGGTGCTGGGATAAGGGAGAAACTGGTACTCACTGTTTAATGGGTATATATATATAGCTCAGTACCATCCATGGTTTCAGGCATTCACTACAGGTCTTAGAATGTATCCCCTTAGAATGTATACAGATGAGGGACTAGTGTTTTAGAGGTAGAATTGAAATAACTTGGTGATTGATTACCTTAGAAAGAATATGAAGAGAAAAGAGTCAAGGATGACTGAGATTTCTGGTGGAATTTGGACCCATTCATTATCATGCAGAAGGATAAACCTTTTTGGTGGAGGATAGAGAAAGAATCATGTGTTCAGTTTGAAACATGCTGAATTTTTGGTGCCTATGATATATCCAGTTGGATATATGTGCTGCAGATAATTTTAAACATCTCTGGGTTAAAGATTTTAAATTTCAGAATTATCAGCCATAAATGATAAATGAAGCCATTAGTTCTAGCTGAGATCTCTAGGGAGACAGTACAGAAAATAGAACAAAAGCTTAGGGCAGAGACATTGAAAAAAGCTAAGCTTTAAAGTTCAGTGAAAGCTCCTAAGGACACTTAGAAGGAACTGTCAGAGAGAAGGAAAAGCCCAGGGACTTGTGTGTTTCAAAGTAGGACGATACAGTGAGGACAAACTGCTAAGAATCAAGTATGTTGAGGTCTAAAACTTAACAAATGTAGTTAGTCAAAGAGAGTGAACAAGAGCCATTGCAATGGAACCAAACTGGAAAGGGTGGAAGAATGACTGGGACACGATAGATATTGGAGAGAACAGCAGGAACAGGGAGCTCCTGCCACTAACCTAGATGCTTAACTGGAAACTCTTAGAGATGCAAAAGAAAGGAATGAATGAATGAATGAATGAATGATTTTTAAAAAAAGTTAATTTGAAACTCAGAACATCCAAATTTAAACTATAAATCAAACAACATTGCTTATTTTCTTTTTTTTTTCTGGTGCTATATAGATTTATAAGGATATTTCAGGGTTTATACACTGAGTAGCTTTTTACTACCTAAACCAAAGAAGTGAAATCGAAATGCTATGTATTTTATTAGGGTACAAGAGCACAGTTCTCAAACGCTTTTATTCTTACAAGTGTGAAATACCATTTGGCCAGGGAAAAAGTGAAATGGATATTGAAAATAGGTAAAAGTATAAGAAAATTTAAGAAAAAAACCACACTATATTGTGGTATTAAGAGGAGTAACTAGGAGACAAATGTAAATTATAGTGTGGTAAATATAAATTGTTTACAGATCTACACAGGATTTAATTTTTAAAACTTTTTTTTTAAGTTTAAGTAATCTCTACACCCAATGTGGGGCTCAAACACAACCCTGAGATCAAGAGTCACATGTTCTTCTGACTAAGCCGGCCAGGTGCCCCCACACAGAATATTTTTAATTAATTAGTTAATTAATTTTTAAGGGTATTTAAAAATTTTTATTTGGGTGGTAATAGTGTGGTAATTTGAATCATCTTAACATGTATGTGGTGAGGTCCATTATAGATACATGAGAGAGATTTTCTAGGAAATGAATATCCTAGAGACTTGGAAGCATCCAGGAAATGAGTCCACCAGTAGAAGAGGTAATCAATACAGAACAAAGTCATTGGAAAGTATTTTAATAAGATGGTATGTTCTTTTTTTTTTTTTGAAAAAAAAAAAAGATTTTATTTATTCATTTGAGAGAGCAAAAGAGAAAGAGAGTGAGCATGAGCTGGGGGAGGGAGGGGACAGAGGGAAAAGCAGACTCTGCTGAGCCCAATGCTGGACTCGATGAGGGTCTCCACCCCAGGACCCCAGCATCATGACCTCATCGAAAGCAGACACTTAATCGACTGAGCCACCCAGGTACCCCTAAGATGGCATGTTCTAATAAAATGCTGGAAAAGTAGTTTACTAGAACAGCCCACTATGATTATGAGAGCAGTTTTGAACACCAAGGGCAATCTACAATACTTCATTATTCAATTTTCTCCCAACTCATATTAGTGTATAAAATAGTATTTAGGGGTGGGGCATCATCAATTGCTCAATTTCCATGAAAAGCAGGACAAAAGGAAAAAAATAGATAAAAGAAAACATAGAGTAAGAATCCACTGTTAAACGAATCACTGAGAATGTTCCACCAATGTCTGTGAATAAATCAAGTACTTTAGAACTCAAGTTATAAAAGTGAGATAATAAGATAATTGTGGGATCAATTTCCTTAAATGTTTTAAGGAAAACAGAAAATATGTTCTTTTGGAAGCGTGAAATACAACCTTACAAATAGGCAAGAGAGTACTTGTGTGATTTTGACTCACTCTGAGTTTCACTGTGTTTAGACATGGGAGAAAATGAGAAGAAGAAATATCGTTTTATGGAAGAAGCTTGAGAGAAATGGTTATGTTCCAGTGAAAATTTTTCTGAATAATGTCTCTTATAACCAGACTTTGTACAATTCTAAAAGTTTACATGCTCCGTGCCAACGGACAACTTTCACAATGTCTATAAAAAACTCCTATTCCAGACCCAAACATCTCCCTGCTGTGGGATGGCTAGTAAGCAAATACAAGCTGTCAAATCACACCTTGGAGGCACATTCCACACACAGAGCGGCATGTGTCTGTGTGCAGGCTGATTCATGTGCACAGCACACCGTTTTCCAATAGTCGGACTTCAATTTAAAAGGGGAGATTTGGGAAACCAAATCTGTTTGGCATAAATAAAATACAACTTTTCTCAAGCTACCTTTCTCTTTCTATTCTCTCGTAAATGTCAAGAAGAAAACTCAAGTACCATTTGATTATTTATGGAAGAGAAAGTAGAGAAACAATGCGTATTAAGCATTTGTACCTTACGTGGCTGGGGGGAAGGAGAAGAAATACAGGTCTAGTAGGGAAGACAATGACAAAGACTGTGTACTCCATTCCAGGGGACATTTGTTTAAAGACATAATCTTTGGAAAAGTAGGTATAAAAAAAAACAATAAAAAGGTGACATAAGTGAAATACAGGATCTTATCACCCATGATGCTTTCATAGAATGGCAGCATGGAGAAAAAATAATTGACACATTCAATTCAGAGAGGTTTTGAAGTTTGACATTGTATATCATCTGAGTATATTATCCCCTTAAAGGGAAAACAAACAATCAAACAAAAAAAAAATTGGCATATTTCAACTGTGGAACCTGCTCTATCTCTTAACTCTGGCTGTACAATTCTGAATTCTACATTTAACTACTAAGGGGAAGGATGTCCCACCATGTCTTAGAAATGTTTTAGAAATCAGTCAACAAATGATATCAGTTCATCACTGTCTTAACAACACTGATGAGTATCTGCCAAACCTGAGGATACACTGCTCCTTTGGTCATGATTGGTCTAAAATACTTTAATTGTATGGAAGTAGAAACATCAGGATACTCTGGTGAGACACAAGTCGATAGGCTTCGCTATTTATTAGTCAGTGCATTGTCCAAATAATATCCAGCTTCTTCAGTCTTTTAAAGTGGAGAATTGCCCTTAATAAGAAATGTCCTGAGCTTCAGGGCTGGCCTTGCTTTCACATATGTTGGGAAAATAACTTAGGGGTTGCCCAAAGCTGCTCAACAGGTTATTTGGTAGCTAGACCAGAAAACACCAATGAAAGAGGACTGGGACCTTGTTCAGATGTCATGCATGTCAGAAATGGACTTTTAATGAAATAGAATAAACTTTATTTTCCTTATTCAGGATAAAAAAAAGGCCAGTCTCTCTCTATCTTTACCTCTCTCTATCTATATCTTAAGAGCAAGGAAGCAGGCTTATTTTAATCATAGATTAGAAGCTATTTCTCATTTCCCCTCAAGGTACCCATGTAGCCTGTATTTCAGGGGGAAAGAAAACGGCAGAGGGATTTTGGTTGACATGTATTCTCATGATCTGTTAGTATTCCTTCTTTAAGAAAGGAAAACAGTCAAATATTTTGTCCTAAAATTCTCAGGACTCATTTGAGGGATGATCCTGAGCAACATCTCTAACTTCACGATTGGAAATCATATAAACCGTTCCTACTTCCAAGGCACTTAGAAGCAATTTACAACAGGACTGACACATGAAATAAAGTGAAAGAATACATCAGAAAAGCTAAATTATGTTATATGCTAAATATGCCACAGAAGACAAGTTTAAAGGAGATATTCGCTAGCATCTGCCCCCATTCTTTCTAACATCCCTCCCGCTGAGATGAAAGCATCTTTGCTCCTCACCACTGAGAGGATAATCCTGCTTTCCTATCAATATTAAAAATGGCTCAAGTCTCTCCCATTTAAAAAAATATCTCTCCAACTTGATAACACCTTCAACCCCAACTTAATAAAATTTATTGGGGGAAAAAAAGGATGTTTCTACTCATTTTCTACTTATAAGTTGTTCACTTCTCAAGCCACAGACATGGAACTATTGGCTAAGGAATTAATTATAGGGGGATCTCAGGGTGGCTCAGCAGTTTAGTGCAGCCTTCAGCCTAGGGTGTGATCCTGGAGTCCCGGATTGAGTCCCACGTCAGGCTCCCTGCATGGAGCCTGCTTCTCCCTCTGCCTCTCTCTGTCTCTCTGTGTCTCTCATGAATAAATAAATAAAATCTTTTTTTTTAAAGCAGTATTTTTTTAAAAAAAGGAATTAATTATATATGTGTAGTTGAAGGATAAAGTATAGAAGTCTCTTCTCTCTGATATCTGAACATCCCTTAAGGTCTGCCCTGTGGAGTTCTACTCATGCCTGGGTAGACTCATTCTACTCCTTGGCTTCAGTGATGACTGTTAGGCTGATGGCTTTGAGATCTAGATCATCAGCACATTTCTCTCTCTTGAGCTTTATACACACATTTGAAGAGTAAACCTCTCTCTCTCTCTCTCCCTCTAAATACAGATATTTGAATTTCTTGTTCATACCTAAAATTAAATATGTTCAAAACTGAAATATTCTTATCATTACCCTTTCCTACCCCACAACCTATCACCAAATCCCATTCATTTCTTTTTCCCTCTCTCCAACATATTGATATTATTCTAGGCTATTATTTGGATATACCAAGATTGTATAGATTACTGCAATGGTCTCCTTAATTATATTTTTAGTCTATTATTGTGTCTAATTTCTCACAGACTGGATACAACAATCTTTAAAAAATTAAAAATAAATAAATCTGATTATTTCAAGGTCTCCTCATTGCTCACGGGATTAAATATGATTTTCTTAATAGGGATGACATGTTCCTTTGGGATATAACCCCTGATTAATTCTTCAACTTCATTTCTTGATACTTTCTCCTGTCATGCAACAGTCCAGCTGCCTATCTACCTTCAATCCTCTGAAGGCACTGGACTTCAGCACAGACTGTTTCTCTTGCTTAGTAGACTCTTTCTTATCCACGTCTGTCATCAATCATGTACTGTTTCTCTCCACACTTTCCTTCATCTTTGAAGCCTTTCTTTTGAATCCATACCACCCGGTACTTTACCCACAACAGAGCCTCTCATGCTCTATTTGATGCTTGATTACCTTTACTTCAGCTCTCATTAGCTATAATACCTCTTATTAAACTCGCTGGGGTCAGCGAGTATTTCTACCTTAAATCCCTTAGTCTTCCCATAATTAAGCACAATGTCTCAGATGCAGTATGTGCTCAATAAATATGGTTAGAAAATGATATTTAAACAAAATCACTTGACTAGAATTACAGTGCAGATAGGCATATCAGGAAACAACATGTATGGAGAGTTCTCTCGTATGACCCTTTAAAGACTGGCCAAATTTAGCAATCCACTTATATATGACAGAAAAAAAAGAAAAAAAGAGAGAGAGAGAGAGAGAGAGAGAGATGAAACCTTACCCATTCAGGCCAAGTAGGAAAAAATCAATCAAGACTAAATGGGAAAAATCATGGCATGATGTTAAAATGAGTGCAATTGTATGAGTTTTAAGTAAGATATTCCCAACTAGACAAGCTCCTGTACAGCTGCTGAGGAACGTGCTCTAAAACAAATAAATGCTTTCAAGATAGCATGTAAATTGTAAACTTGTGGGTGTTTCTAAAAGTGTTTCAAAATCACCCATTCACCTAAGTATTTTGAACATTCCTCCTGCAATTTAGCTCCAGATGCAATTTAGAACAATTTGAGGGAAAAATTTGCTAAGTAAAAATAATTTTCAATCAGCCCCCTTTTTCAAATTATAAGCTTTCAATTTATAATCTTAGCTGTTCTAATTAATGAGATTTAAATACCTTTGAAACTGGAAAGAAAGTTCTTGGTCCTGGGTGATGTATGGTTCTAAAAAGTAAACATATGATTTATAAAAAAAATATTATCCCACAGCTGTGGGGGGAAAAAAGATGTCCTCCTTAAAAGCTAACAAAAGCTGCTGAAGACACTTAACTTGTGAGTCATCACCTTAATCCAGCAGTGTGAGTCAGGAGACAGTGCTGGTCATGGACCACACCTGGACTGGCTCTGGGAATATTCATGCACCTTTTGCTAAGAATGTCACGGAGCAGTGATTCCTAAGGTGGAGCATGTGTGCAGAGGATGGAGCGGTAGCTGGCAGGCTCCCCGAGGAGCCTCAGAACAGCATAAATCAATGTTTATGTTGACAATGATGTGCCTTCATTATATTTGAAGCCTGGGTTCTTGTGTTTGCAAGGTCAAATTTTATCATACAAGGTGTCACATGGTTTTCCTAGAACAGTTTTTATTTCTACAATGTAATCATTTTAAATATCACATGTGCATATCTAACACATAAGTTCCCATGTACACAGACACATGCAAATATTCTGCATCAAAAGATGGAACACTGAAAATACGATACATTTTCATATGTTTACCCTCATCTCTATCACAATCATTTCACAGAAAAAAAAAAAAAAAAAAAAAAAAAAAAAAAAAAGATCCAGACTCCATTTTTAGGTTTTAAGAATTCAAGAAATGCTATCATGTTCATCCCTCCATCTCTTATAGAATTAGATCTAAAAACACTCAAAACTAATGAGGAAACATTTTACGTGTAAAGACCTTCAGAAACAGAGATCCACAAACCTCTTTCAATAATGCATTCCTGAAAAAAAATACCTGAAAACTTTTGCCTGAGGAAACTATTTTCTATAATAACATGAATTCCTCAGATAGCAGCAAAAGCCCATTTCCTGCTGTTAGCTCTCAATAGGAAGGAGATGAATAATTTTTCTTCATATCTTTGAACAATGTTTAAATTATTCCCCAATCTTCTCTGTTTCACACTAAATAATTCCTCACTCCCTGAGCACTTCTTCATGGGTGTTACTTGAAATTATCGTTGTTGATCTCTATTGCACTCACTTCAGAGTCTCTTTATGAGTTATAGAAACCTAGACTCGAAAATTTAATAAGAGTAAAACTCAGAATTCACATTTTTCATAGTCTTATTTGTAGCTTCCAATCTTCTAGTTAAAAAAAAATAATAAGAAAATGGGAAAACAGCAACACAACATCCTGGAACTTATTTTCCAAGGCTGCCCATGTTTGCTGTTGTCTTCATCCAACCTGTAAACCATCCCTATCCCCACATTCATTCCCTCCTTTTCCAGAAAAGCGCAATATTTTATATATTGGAACCTCTAAACTCTATTAATGTTACTGTGAAACAGAGCCCCATGAGACTGTTTAAATAAAATCAGAGCGCAAAAGCCCTTCGCTGACTTGAGACAGGATTCTGATGTAAGGAACAATACTGATTTCTCCAGTGGACCGAGAAGAACAGTTTTAATTGGATTAGGAATGTGAACGATGGGTCCCCTAGAGATTTTTAATGCTTAGTTACATAAAATTCACCTAACTCCAAGGATTTGCTTAGGAGATGTGATATTCCCCCCCGCCCTAGTTTTATTGAGAAATAATTGACATACATCACTGTGTAAGTCTAAGGCATACAGCACAATGGTTTGATTTACATATATTGTGAAATGATTGCCACAATAGATTCAGCTAATATCCATCCTCTCATATAGACAGAATAAAAAGAAAAAAAATTGCCATATGAAAATTCAGGATTTACTCTTAACTTTCCTCTGTATCATACAACAGTGTTAGGTACCCTCATGTTGTATATTACATCTGCAGTAGTTAAGTCTCTCATAACTGGAAGTTTGTACCTTTTGACCACCTGCTTCCAACCTCCCCTCTACTCACCCCTTGCCTCTGGTCACCACAAGTCTGATCTCTTTTTCTATGCATTTGGTGGGTTTTTTTGTTTTTGTTTTTGTTTTTTTTTTAGATTCCACCTGCAAGTGAGATTCTACAGTACTTGTCTTTCTCTCTCTGACTTATTTCCCTTAGCATAAGGAAGGCCCTTGAGGTTCATCCATGTGATGGCAAATGGTTGTTTTTTATTTCCTTGTTTTTTTATAGTTGAATAATATGGCATCGTGTGTGTCTGTGTGTGTACAAACATAATACACACAAACACACATACATACCATAACCCCTTTATCCCTTCACCTATCAATTAACACTTAGGTTGTTTCCATGTCTGGCTACTATAAATAATGCTGGTATGAAAATGGGTGTGAGTGAATGTTTCCAAGTTAGAGTTTTTGTTACCTCTGGAAACATTTCCACAAATGGAATTGCTGATCCATATGGTTTCTTTTTGAAGAATTTTTCCAGTTTGATGTAGTCCTAATTGCTTATTTTTTATTTTGTTGACTTGTGCTTTAGGTGTCACATCCAAAAAATCATTACTAAGGCCTATGTCAGGGAGTTTGTTTCTTCTAAAAGTTTCATGGTTTGTAGACTTACATTTAAGTCTTTAGTTTATCTTCAGTTAATTTTAGTCAGTGGTTTAATATATGGGTCCAGTTTCATACTTTCACATGTGAATGTCCAATTATCTCAGCACCATTTATTGAAGAGATCGTCTTTTCTGCACTGAGTATTCTTGGCTCTCTTGTCAAATACAAGTTTACCATACATACATGTATACCAAATACAAGTTTACCATACCATACTTTTTGTTTCTAAGCTCCCAGTTTTGTTCCATTAGTCAATTATTTGTCTGTTTTTATGCCAGTACCATACTGTTTTGATGACTAAAGCTTTATAATATAGTCATAAAGCTATATTAGAAGAAGTGTAACACTCTTGCTTTGCTCTCCTCTCTCAGGATTTCTGTGGCTATTTGGGGTCTTTTATGGTTCCATATAACTTTTAAGAGTGTTCTTTCTAAACATAAAAATGGCAATGAAATCTAATATAGTCTGTTTTGGTCTTTGAGGTTCAGGGGGGTGCTTCAGCTTTACCACCAAGATTTTCTCAGTTGTGTCTTATTCTTGAATAAATATTACTTGTTCTTCTTTTGAGGGGGACAAAGTCAGAAATGACCTATATTGACTTCTTGGTAGCATCACTCTAACTGAATTTAAGTTCCATAGAATGAACTGGGTCTGTTAGAGCAGTATATATTAGTTACATTTTATTGTAGACTATGGGACTTATATTTTATTGTTTACTCAGGAGCTCCTTCAGATTTGTGAATGACGAGCTAGGCATTCTCAGAATGAACTTGTTCGTGGTTATACTTAATCATTCAAGAGCCTCATTACTTGAAGGATTTAATTACAACATTGTGTAAGTTGATATAATGTATTTCTTCTAATATAAAAATGCTTTATCCTCCTTAGTGAAAGAGTACATTGCATGGGTAAGCATACTGAATGGAGACCTCTGGAGTTAGATTGTCTGAGCTAGAATCTTGCATCCTCCACATATCATCTCTGTATCTTTGGACAAATTAAATTCATATGTCTCACTTCTCTCATATGTAAAATGGAGACATATTGCTCTTTGAGTGGTTGCTACCAAGCCTGAGTAAGTTAATACTTGGGCAGTAGCTCATTCAGCCCATGGCTCCTGTCCCTGTGCTTTAATAAAATGACCTTGGCACTAAAAAAAAAAAAATAATAATAATAATAATAATAATCACTTAACTAGTTCCTAGAACATAGTAAGTGCTCACTAAATTATAAATATAATAATCATTGTCATCACTTAAATTTGTGATTTTTGCATATTCAAGAGTTTTATGTCAAATCTGACTTTTCCTCATACTTTAATAGTGATAATCACTAAGGAGAGGGATGAAGAGAGAAGTAAGAATGAACACGGACAAATTTTCTGTTTGGTGCTGTCTTTCCTTCTCAACTCCTAGAGAAAATGCCAAGTAGTTCTCTTCTTCAATAGTTTGAAATCTAGAAAGAGGAGCTCATGTAGGCACATGAAATCTCCAAATGAACTCTGGAGGCACTGACAGGTAACAGAGACCGAGATTACTCCATTTGTCACCATTAGACAAGCTTAGGAGTTAACAAGATGGTCTTCCATACACAAATATTCCTGGGGATAAATCTTCTCATTCTTCCCTGCATTATTTTGACTGACTTTACTCATATAGCCACTTTACTTGACATTTAGCTGCATCAGTATGAATGGTAATTTTAATATAAGTGAGGAAAGGAGTTAGTTCTATATATATTTTATGGAGCTCATTCTGTGAGGGATGTAGTAGCTAGACAATGCAAGAGATAATAGGATGAGTACATTTTTGCCATCAAGGAATAAATATTTTAATGAAGATGAAAGAGATGGCATACAATGTAGAGCCAATAAATGCTTTATCTCCTAGTAAGACATGAGGCATAAAGAGACAAAAGATTCATGGTCCATGTTGGGTTTACAATAGGAATTGCAACTGACCACCTGCAGATATACTTATTTGGCAAGCCTGGTGCTTTAAATTTTTTAAATGTGCTTTTATTTTTAAAGCATGAATTTTCACATAAAAATTTATGTTTCTAAAAAAATCATGTTTCTAGATTCTCTTTAAAATTTGGGAGTTCTGGAAAGATGGGTCTTTACGAATTAGTGCAACTGCTGATAGGAGACTACTGAAAGCTAAGGCTTATGCTCAGCAGATCACCAAAGTCCAGATCCTGCTACCTCCTACATGCATTAAGGATACCTGACTCCTGTAAGCATTTAAAATTAAAGTTTTGGTCATACATGATATTAATTCAAAACATTTAATACTCCTGTTTGTCCTATATCTAATACTATAGACTGGAGGCAACTGGTGTTTTTTTTTTTTTTAATTTTATTTATTTATTCATAGAGACACAGAGAGAGAGAGGGGGGCAGAGGAACAGGCAGAGGGAGAAGCAGGCTCCATGCAGGGAGCCCGATGTGGGACTCGATCCAGGGTCCCCAGGATCACACCCCAGGCTGCAGGTGGTGCTAAACCGCTGCACCACCAGGGCTGCCCAAGGCAACTGGTGTTTAATATACTTTAAAAGAAAGCAAAAATATTGCATATAAAACTATACTAGAATATGGAAATATATAGTAGAAAACCAGAAAAAAGAAGTTGAAATGCTTCAAGGAGGAAGCATTTAAGGTGTAGGAGAAGAAGAAGCAATGCTTACTGACTGGGAAAATGATGAGAGGAAGCACTCCAGATGTAAGCAAAGGAATGAAGGAAGAATATTTGGGTCAGTTTTAAGGAACATAAGTTGTTTTAGTTTTTGTTGTTGTTTTTAAATACACATGGGATACATTTGAGGAATATCAAGAATCTGGAATTCCATGTGGCTCTATAGTACCATACAATGGATCACCAACCATCCCTTCTTGCCAAAGTTGTTGTTGGGGCCAGAAAATAGGATCCATATGATGAATCAAGGAAATGAAGACTACTGGAATCTGGATGAAGAGTAAAATCAAGCTCAGTTATGACTTTCCTCCTCCACTTCTGAGGAGGACCTGGAAACTGGCAGCCAAGAGTCCATGGGCAGAAATCAGAAAAATGAAGACACTGGAGAAAATGAGTCCCTAGAGACCCCAGAGAGGAAAAACCAAACAGGCTTTGCAGTTCTATCTGGGAGCACCTAGGTATCTCTGTTCCACAGAGAACTAGGGCTGTTTAGGAGGCAATTGTGGGCTAAGTATTCTCTCCCCCTTAAATTGGGAGCCTCCTCATCATTGTAGCTAATAAGCCCAGGGTAGGGCTTATGTACAGCCAGCCCTCAGAAATGGAGACTGCTTATCTTAAGTGAGCCAGCATGATCTTAAGCCAAGTGAGTCATGAATGGGTACAGGAAAATAACATGTCAGGAAACCCATCAAGCCAGAGAAGAAAAAGAAGCAGAACACCAGATCAAGCTGCAACTACTGAAAAAGAACTGTTATGGAAGCAGTTGATAAGTTGGATGAAGCAATGATGAGAGCTAACAAAAATACAAATACAGCACAGATGACAAGAATCTAAAGGAAAAGAAAACACTGGATGGATTAAAAATGATTGTTAAATTTAAAAATCTACCAGTTGATAAAAGGAGATGACCTTACCCTTGAGAATCCAACCAGTGGCGTGTAAGACCATGCAATGAAAATCTCATAACATAGTAAAAATACAAAAAGATGGAAACCAGGAGAAGAGAGTTGGAGGGCCAAACCGGGAGATATGACATGCAGATAGCAGGAATTCCTTCTGCAACATGCAGATGATAAAAGTTCTGAAAGAGGAAAAAGAACAGAGGGGGGATAGGAATTTAAAAACAAATTATTAGAAATCTCCACTCAGTGAAAAAATACTGAGTCTATAGTTTAAAACAAAATACTCAGAATAGGGCACCTGGGTGGCTCAGGGGTTGAGCATCTGTCTCTGGCTCAGGTCATGATTCTGGGGATCTGGGATAGGGTCCTACATTGGGTTCCATGCAGAAAGCCTGTTTCTCTCTCTTCCTGTGTCTCAGCCTCTCTCTCTGTGTCTCTCTTGAATAAATAAATAAAATATTAAAAAAAAACCAAAAATACTCAGAATAAAAGGCACAGCAGGATGCCTGTGTGGCTTAGCGGTTGAGCATCTGCCTTCAGCTCAGGGTGTGATCCCAGTTTGGAGATCGAGTCCCACATCGGGCTCCCTGCATGTAAGCTGTTTCTCCCTCTCTGTCTCTGCCTCTCTCTCTATGCCTCTCATGAATAAAAAAAATCTTTAGAAAAAAGAAAAAGAATAAAAGGCACAGCATAAAGAATATAGTTAATGATACTATAATAACTATGTACAGTCACAGTAGCTATACTTTGAGCATAATATAATGTATAAACTTGTATCACCATGTTGTACACCTGAAACTAATGTAACATTGCATGTCAACTGTGTTCAAAAAAAAAAATACCCAGAGAAATCATGTTAAAATTTCTGAACAAACTCTATTTCTCTAATTTAAATAATGTAGAAATTGCTATATGTAATACTTTGTTAATTATATTATTCAATTCTTTGCACTTATTTTCTTTAGTATAGGTATCCACTTCTAGAAATATTAAACTCTCCTTCTATAACTTTATTCTTTGGTTATTTTGTGTTTCTGATCATATATTTAATTTGTATGGTATTGGTGCACAGGGGTTTTAAATTGTTCATTTTTCTTCATAACATCACATGGTGCTCATTTCACAGTACTTTCCTCCTAAATATTATCTACTTATAATATTGTCATTATTGTTGTTTCCCTCCTTTCTTTGATCCTTCCTTCCTCCACCCTTTCCTTTTTTTTTTTTTTTTTTTTTTGCATTTTTTGGTACATTATCATCAATATCCTTTAATGGTGTGAGGTATAGATATAATTTCTTATATAGAGAGTACTCTATAAATTAACCAATATATTCTTTCTGGTTAGAATGCCTCAGATCTACTCTCAGCAAATTTCAAATTTATAATACAATATTATTAACTATAGTCACTATGTTGTAGTTCTTCAGAACTTATTCTTCTTATAACTACAAGTGTTTTCTTATAACTACAACTTCTTATAACTACAATTCTTTAACCAGTGCCTCCTTATTTCCTGCCTCGACTTGAACCCCTACCATTCCATTCTGCATTTGTATGAGTTTGATTCAGGGATCATAGTTCATAGTTCATTATAGACCATCATAGTTCTTACAGGTTTTCATATTGTGTGTGACCTTAGTACTGAGAGAAATGTGAATTCAAAATAACAATAATGTATCACTTCATATTTACCAGAAGGGGAAAAACCTTGATAAGTATTAATTCATACTGTTGCTGAGATTTTAGGTAATGATAGTTGCATCATTTTAGAGAGCAGACTGGCAATAATCGTTAACTGCAAAAATATAGTAACTCCATATCTAAACATCTATTTCCTAGAAACAGATGTGCAAATGCAAGGAAATACATGTAGACACACAGAGATAAGTGGGAAAACATATAATGTTTTATTTGGAGAATGGCTGAATAAATTCAACAACCATCCCATGAAATATTATGCATATATTAAGAAGGAAAGATTATAAATAGCTATTGATTGGAGGCATTGCCATGATATAATGTTAAGAGAGAAAACAAGCCAGATGCTGAGAGGTGTTTTATTAGTAAACAAGTCCTACAAGAATCAGACACTAAAATGGATTAGACCTGCAAGACATTTATAAGGAAAAACTCTGTAAGGTAAATGGGGCAGATGCTGGAGGGGTCTGGGAAAGTCCCCTCTAAAGGAGAGGAGGCAGGAGGTTTGATGTAAGAGATGTGGACTATAGTGGACTTTTTTTTTTTTTTCCAACAGTGGACTTCTAAGAAGGTTTGGCAAGGCTGATGGAGAGCCCTCCAACAAAGGAGGATTTCCAAACTTTGCAACAATAGGCTTACCTCATTTCTCTGCCACTTTCTGTCATTGGCCGCATGTAGCCCATAAGAAATATGGCCCATGTGCCAGCGTGACAATGGATTTCTGAGTTCATCAGCTGAGGCCACCACTCAAATAAGAGATCTAAGAGGCATATTTTCATGGCTGTCACAATTTTCTTAATTATTTTTTCAGCATGGAAACAATAATGGATGAACATGTACTGATGGTATCATTGTTTACATTTGTCCCAGAAAGAAAAAAGAACAAAGGAAATAGGAAAAATTTTAAAAATTACCTATAAAATTATGATTTTACAAAAGTACATAAGATGAAAATTATGATTGTTTTATGTAAAATATTCTATTGGTTTAAAATAGATGTATTAAATAAATGTCAATATTTTAAAATAGACATGAATGTATTTCATGATATGTTAAGATTATCAATAGTCCTTAACTGATCTTTTAATACAAAGTAATCCATATCAAAACTACACTTATCCTTTTTTTATGGAAATTTATATGCTTATTTTAAAATTCACACAAAAATGCAAAGGACCTAGAATATCCAACACAACTTTGAAAAAGAAGAGAATTGGAGACCTATTTTACTTCAAAATTATTATACAAATATAATAAGACAACATGGTTTTGGATCAGAATAGACAAATAGATAATAGAACAGAATGGAGAATTCAGTAATAATCCAATAGACCAATACGTATATGGCCAATTGACTTTTAACAAAGATGCAAAGGTAATTCAATGGAAAATAAGATGTATGCACGTTGCCATTTCAATAAGTGATGCTGGAACAACTGGATGTCCATATAAAAAACTGCATTTTGATTTATAGTTTTTACCACATTAAAAACAGTAAGTCAAATGGATCACAGAATTGAATATAAAACATAAAACTATAAAACATCTAGAAAAAAAAAAAGAAAATCTTTGTGGCCTTCAGTACAACCAGTATTTCATATATACCAAAAGAATGATCCCTAGAATAAACAATTTGATACACTGGACCTCATTGAAATTAAGAACTCTTGTTCTTTGAGGAAAAAAAAAAAACACAAATTTTTTTTCCCCCAATTTTTAAAGTAATCTCTATGGCCAACATGGAGCTTAAACACAGCCTTGAGATCAAGAGTCATATATGTTCTACCCACTGAGCCAGCCAGGTGCCCCACAAAACTCCTAAAAGAAATAAAACTCTGAGTCAGAAATTGTGAGAAAATTTTTGTAATCCACATATCCGGTAAAGGACTCATATCCAGAAATATATAAAGACTTTTCAATATTAACAAGAAAACAAACCAATAACCAAAACTAGATCTCTTGACTAATGTAACAAATTTAGCACATTCTGGACTTAGGATTTAAACGTACATCTGATTGATTCTGACAAAAGATTTGAATAGACATCACTGAAGAAGATTTATGGATAGAAAAGAATCATATAAAAAGATGCTGAACATCATTAGTCAATAGGGAAATACAAACTGAATGAGATAGCACTATCCATTAGAACAGCTTAAAAACAAAAGCTAATCATAACAAGGATTCGCATAACATAGAGAAACTGGACCACAACTCTCATACACTGTTCATGGAACTGTAAAATAGTTTTGGAAAAATGTTTGGAAATTTAAAAAAATAAGTTACATACCCACCAAAAGACCAGTCATTCTACTCTGGGTATCTGAGTATGAAGAATGGAAGTGTATGTCTACATAAAGACTTGTATTCAAATGTTCATAGCAACTCACTTTTATTTTTTTTAAGATTTTATTTATTTATTCATGAGAGAGAGACACAGCGGGGGGGGGGGAGGCAGAGGGAGAAGCAGGCTCCATGCAGGGAGCCCGACATGGGACTCGATCCCAGGTCTCCAGGCCCATGGCCTGGGCTGAAAGCGGTGCTAAACTGCTGAGCCACCCAGGCTGCCCAGCAACTCATTTTTAATAATCAAAAACTGAGTATAACCCAAGTGTCCATCGCAGATTACCAGATAACAAATTGTGATATATCATACTACTGTGTACTATACAGCAATAAGTGAGATGAACTACTGATATGTGAAACAATATAAATAAATCTCAAAGTAGTTATGCTATGTGAAGGAAGTCAGACAAAAAAGACTATATGTTATGTGATTCCATTCCTATAATATTCTAGAAGATGCAAACTAATCCAGAGTGACAAAAGCAGGGTAGGCAGGAAAAATGGGTCATAAAAATGGTATAAAGAAACTTTTGGGGGTTACAGATATCGTTATTATCTTGATTGTGGTGATGGTTTCATGGTGTATACACATGCAGAATTTTTCAGATTATACACTTTAAATATGCAGAGTTTGTTGCATGCCAATTATACTGCAATAAAAGTCTTAAAAAGTAAATACAAGAGATGTGATATGAACACAGCATAAAATATTATTTATGTATGACTATATGGATTAACATGCATAAAAAATCATGAATGGAGGTCTATGAAGAGTAGATAGTGATTGTCTTAGGCAGGTAAAATTTCAGATAATTTTTTACCATCTTCCTCATATTTTTATATGTAATTCATTATTTTCTAAATATATACTATTTGTATAATCTCAAAAATAAAGCTATTTTCAATGTGAAGAATTCTGAGTGATGAAATTGATTTTTTTTTAAAAAAACTTTATTTATGGATTTGAGAGAGAGATAAAGAGAGAGATAGCATGAGCAAGGGGAGGGGCAGAGGGGAAGCAGACTCCCTGCTGAGCAGGGAAACCAATGTGGGGTCCATCCCAGAACCCTGAGATCAAGACCTGAGCCAAAGGCATGTAACTGAATGAGCAACCCAGGTATCTCTTAAGTTGACTTTTGAAAACTACACTTTATTACATCTCTGTTATGGAGCAGGAATTGATTATATATTATTTAATGTAATTGACTCTAACCATTACAATCACTAGACAAAGAACTACTAATCTCATTTTTCTAGTGAGAAGCTCTAGCTTTCATCTTTCCTATATTACAAAATTAGTATATTTTAGACTTAGAATTTAAATATATATCTGATTGACTTTGAAAACTTGTGCTCTTTTCATTATTCAATTTTTCACTCTTTTAGGAAAGGTACTCCATATAACAATACTCAACAATAATTCATAATTTTCATCAATAACAAACATATGTGCCAGATATTTTTCTAAATGTTTAAATGTGCTAATTCACCTAATCCTCCCAACAAGCCTATAGTAAGTGCTAAAATAATCCTCATTCTATAGAAGAGGAAACCAAGGCAAAGAGGTTAACTGCCTTGTCCACAACTAATAAATGGCGGAACAATACTGTGGATGCCAGGATCATCTATTTTGTTAGATATTAGGGAGGTTGTAAAGATCTTAGAACAGAGACAATCATGATTCGAACTACACCCTGGGAGTATTAATCTGATTTTGATACCAGATGGTAAAGAGGGAAGAAAGACAGAAGGTGAGGCACTGTCATCGAGAAAATCTCAGGTCCTCTCATGATCACAACTTATGAGGAATTCTAGTTTCCTTCCTACTGCTTTAGGCAAATTCTACAAGGCGCTGTTGATATCACTCTAACAGGAGAAGCCATTTATTGGGTGGTGCTCTCCAGATGCATACAGATTTGGGGATCCCCTTAGAGAAAACAGGCTGGCAAGGCCTATAGTCTTCTCAGAGGAAGACTTGAGGCCCAGATCTCAAGGTTGCAGGTCTCAAGGAAGAGCCTGATAGAGACTCAGTGAGCCTGTGGGGTGAGCAGAAAAGATCTGGCACTCTACCTCCATGGTTTGGCTGGGTGGGGCACTTATTCCCTCATTGCTCCCTGTAGGGATACAGTGATGGAAAAGAAGGAGTGGGGTGATCTTCTCACCTGAGTCAGCTACTGTGAACCAGGCATGTGGCATGTGCAGAGCCAAATAACTAATTTCTTCTCTAAAATTGTGTAAGGTCAGTGTTACTATTCCCATTTTGGCAATGAACAAACAAACTCAAAAATGGCATTTCCATGTCACATTCCTATGTCCCCAAATCAGGATTTGAAGCCGGTTGTTCTGACTTACGGCCCAAAACTCGTTTCACCACAACAGACGTACAAGAAGAAAGACTAACAAATCCATTTTATGAAGTAAAGGATCTAACTACAATTTTTGTTCCAAAGCTTATTGACACCAGGACCCAGTGGGCTGGGACACTGATATATTTTATCTTCCTGTACATCACAGCTGTCCAAATCTTGATCTCTTCAATAGTGACCCATTACACAGTCTCATCCAGTCTTCTGGATTTAAATACCATGTATATTACTAATAATTATACATTTTATCTCTAACGTGACCCTTTCCATTAGATAACTAACATTTCAATATTATTCATCCAAAATCGAGGTACTGATATTCATATGTCCCCCTACACCTACACCTGCCCTTCTTATAGTTCTTCCCTCTCAGTAAACTCCATTATTTTTGTTATTCAAGCAAGAAACAAACAGATGAAAACCAGGTCTTATCTTGACTTCTTTCTTTCCCTTACATCCAATATCCAGTCATTCAACCAATATTTTTCACTCAACTATCAACATATAAATCGAGATCTGAACAACTTCACCTTCTTAACCAGTTTCGTGGCTATCACTTTGTCCCTGTCTTGCACTGCCATAGTCCTGGCTGGTCTCCAAGCATCACTTCCTGCCCCCGCTGCAGTCATTCTTAACACAGCAACTAGAAAGTCTCCATGGACATGTGGGGCCAGAGCTTATTCCTCCTCCAATTCAGAGCCCTCTGGTGAGCTCACCTGGAGTAAAAGCCAAACTCCTTACTATGCTCTCCCCTACAAAAGCCTGAGGAAGCCTTCCCTCCTCTTTTGCACCCCCATTTCCTCCTCAGCTGGATCTTTTACCTCTCTAGCCTATTTACTGGGCATTTCCAGAATGTTCCTTCAATTCACTAGGTATTATGTTCTGCCTCAAGGCTTGTCATTGGGGATTTCCCAGGGTATGCTTTCCTTTGACATGCAGGCAGCTTATTCTGTTATTTCCTTTGGGTCTTCACTCAATAGCTTCCTAGGAAAGACTTCCTTGCTCAGTGGTCTAAAATTTCAGTCTCCCCTAATGTTTCACATCTCTTTTTGCCTGTCTCATTTCTTCTCACACCATTTGAAACAATCTAATATAGTGTATATTTTACGTATTTTGCTTTTAATCCATCCCTTTCAACAGAATGAAAGCTCCATGAAAGCAGAAATTGCCTCTTTTGTTCACTGTTGTTTGCAAAGTGCTTAAAATGATTCCAGATATATAATAATTGTTTAATAAACACTTGTTAAGTGAATGAATGATTAAATGAACATACGGTTATAACTAAGGAAAATTTAATTAAAAGAAAAACATAGCCCAGTAAGTCTGATAATTTGTTGCGTTTCTGTTTGCTGTTATCCCTAGAGATGTAATCTTTAATGAAAAATAAAACTGCTTCACCGTGCATTCTTAGAATTTCATCCACTTGGACTCAAGGGCCAGTCTCTACATGGGACTCATACCTACCAAGCACCTTATCATGTGTTTCCATTAATGAAAGAATATAGCTAGGATTTTATTTTACACAAAGGTGAGAAAATTCAAAGTGATAGTTGCCATACCAACTACAACTTGGCCCCTGAGCTCATATGAATTTTTGCTATTACTTATATCTGCTCTTAACTTTTATGCCTTAAAATATATAAAGGCAATTTGTCTGCCTTACTACTGCTGTGGGATTTGTCTACAATTTATGCTTCAGGGCTCACCACAGGACTGTGACATACAGAACACACAAAACTCTTCTCTTTCTTTGGCATTGAGCAATAGGATGCATTTGCTTTACTACTGAAGTCCACCCATAAAAGAGACCATTCACTTTTTAAACTTGCTGCGCCACATTCAAGGGAAAAAAAAAAAAAAAAAACGAGAATACTTTTATACTCCACAACAGCCTTAGTTCTCCCCAAAGCCTGGGCCTTATTAAGGTGCCTTCTCCTGACATATGTGATGCTCATTTTTATCTATCTCATAGGCTCCAAGCACAAAGCCTTCTCCTTAATCTTGTAATCCATATGGAAATTAGAGCCATATAGATTCACCTGTCTCAATGAGATTACTTCTTGTCTAGAGTTGTCTTGGTGAAGAAATAATGGAATTAAAGGAGCTGGGATGTCACTTTTTAGGACCTTCACAGAATGATGAGAGCAATATTTCATATTAGTTTTTTCTGCCATCACTATAGACAATAAGTTCTTAAATACAGCTTCTGCGCTTTTTGTGCATTGCTATTTTATCAAATTTGTGTATGTTGTGTCTGTAAGATTATATCCTAATTAGACTATTTAAAAAGACAGGCTAGATCAAATTCACCAAAGTCAGACAAGTAAGAGGACACCAAAAAAACAAAACAAAAAAAAAAAAACAAAAAAAAAAACACTCTGCCACTTAGCATACCACAAACACTGACCTCAGCAAACTGGGTAAGCAGATCCACCCGGATGAGAAATAACAACATAGAAGGTATTATTTTCTTCTTTCTAAATTAAGTTTGTTTGAAAAGATATGCACTTACATGGTTCCCAAACAAGGAAATATGAACATTCATACATGACAAGTTTTCTTCCCATCCTGATGACCTCATCTGGCCAGTTCTGCCTCCAGTCCCCAACCAAAAGCCTAAACACCCACCCTTCTTACTTTGTCATACACCCTTCCAGAGTTACTTTATGTATGTATAAGTAACTATTGAAAGGGCATCTTATTTTCCCATATAAAATCAGAAGTAAATAAGTAAAACGCAAATAGATGTTAAGCACAGCTAAAATTTGCGTCCGTGTTCCGCAGGATAATTGATGATTCCCACCAAACCTTTTCCTCCTTTCTTCTCCTTCCAAATAGATTATGATACATTGACTTTTTCTTAAAGTGTGTCAATTAGGTATTATTGTTAAGTACATCTTTATCCTGAAGTGTAAGAGATCTTTAACACAGTTTTAAAGTAACAGAAAAGTAGTAGAAACTATACTTACTAATATCTCTTTTATAATCGCAGAGAAACTAAGAATTGCAAAGTCTTTAGGTGCTGTGGTGCAGAGTAGTTAAGATATTAAAAATATGACTAGCTTTCTTACTTTAATGAAGCTTATTGTATTATGGTTGTGCTGGTTAGTAAGAAATATTTAACATCATTATCTTCAAGTTATAATTTATAAATTGGTATTTTACATAAAAACATAAAATGAGGTTAATTCTATAGGAATTAGGTTCATCTTACATATATTATTACATATGTTTAATGATATATATAGCAAACTCATGGCTAATTCTGTTATTTTTATGTTATATAATTATTAGAATCATATAATTCTAAGTTACATATTTTTTTTTACAAATTTTTATGTATTTATTTGAGCAAGAGAGAAAGCACTAGTGAGAGACAGCATGAGTGGGGTGAGAGGCAGAGGAGAATCAGGCTCCCTGAGGCAAGGCTCCATCCCAGGACCCTGGGATCATGACCTGAGCTGAAGGCAGATGCTTAGCCAACTTGAGCCATCCAGGTGCCCCTAAGTTACATATTTTTTTAATGCAGAATTCAAATCAAGAGCAATAACTATGTTCTCTTTCACCTGCCCATTTTAAGGGGCATTTGCACTTTGAGATATTCCTTTCTTAGTGATAATAATTAAAAAATATAGATCAACTTTGTCAAGTAGATTGTTTTAGCGGAAGAATGACCGAATTTGAAGAGAGGAAAAGTTTTATGTCTAGTCCTGCCATTTCCTAATAGAGCGTGACTTTGAGCAACTTACTTTGATCATTTGTTATTTTAAAAGAGTTTTGCTTGCTCCAAAACTATTTAATTCCTTTTTTTTTCAAAACTATTTAATTCCTCTATGGGGAATTAGATATGAAAGAAAAGTGACAGAGAAAAAAGGGAAATTAGAGCAAAAGTGACTAAAACTAAAAAGAAAAATAATGAAATGAGACAGGTAAGTAAAAGTAGAGAAAATGTAACTCAGAAGAATAAATATTTATGATGAATCTTTCAGACTTAATGTTTATCTCTTCCCTCCGTCCCTCCTACAAAATAAACCACAAGAAAATCTTTAAGTCTCCTTTTCCAAAGGACGGATGTAACAGTTGTGCCAGAGGAATAAGGTGAAAGGAAGAATATGTATTGTGTGTGTATTACCTGCTGGGTCCTTTATATAGGCTAGATCATTCCTACAAGAAGACCTAGTGCCAATTATGAAATTACTACACTCAAGAAAACTCCGATTGTCAGTTCTCTTTTCTCCAGTTCATTTATTACTGTGACAGTTATTTTACATGTCCACTTGACTAGAGACAGGTATTTGGCCCAGATATGTGATCGACCATTATTACAGGTGTTTCTGTTAAGGTGTTTTTCAATGAGATTAATATTTAACTAGGCAGACTGAGTAAAGCAGATGGTTCTCCTTGGTGTGGGTGGGCCTCATCCAATCAGTTGAAGATCCGAATAGAAGAAAAAAGGCTGAACCTCCTCCAAGTAAGGAAGACTTCTTCCTGCCTGCCTGTCTTCAAGTTGGAATGCTGGCTTTTTTCCACCCTGAGGCTCTAACTGAAACATTGGCTCTTTCCTGGGTCTCAAGCCTGCTGTCTCTTGGACTGGAACCACACCATCAGCTCTCCTGAGTCTCCAGCTTGCCAGTACACCTCGAAGATCTTGGAACTTGCTAATCTCCATAATCACATAAGCCCATTTCTTATCATCTTGCTTGCTCTCAGTCTCTATTTCTCAAAATTTATCTCTCTCTCTCTCTCTCTCTCTCTCCCCACACATAAACATATACAAAGTTGGCCCTTGAACAATGTGGGAGCTAGGGGTCTTGATACTCTGTGTAGTAGAAAATCAATGTGTAACTTTTTACTCCCCCAAAACTTAACTACTAATAGCAAGAACCAGAAGAAATCACTTTTGGTGGGAGGTGGAGAAGATGGAGATCACTTTTTATTGTGATGTGAAATTTACTGGAGAAACAAGCTGCTCATAGGAAGAAGATTACTGCCATACTGTGTTTTAAAAGAATGCTCACAAGACTTGAGCTTCCCGTAATAGCAACAGGAAGTGCTATTACCATACTGCTATTTTAAAAAATTTTATAAAATTATTATAGCAGTATGGTATATACTCTAGTTAACTCTATGCAGTTATGATTTAATACTGCATCTTTATGTTTGTTCACATTTTTCTCAACTGCAAATGGTGCCATGTATGATGTATGTTTGTGTGCAAAGTTCTGATAAATGTTAACTTTTCACATAATAGATTTGTGTTTATTTTATGGTAATAAATTACAGACAAGTATCTACATATATTTCATGCATTCACGATGTGCATAATCATTTATCTCTTTTTTTTATATTTGTAGGCCATGTAGTTTGTCTGTAAGTTTTTGCAAATTGTCACAAATCTCTCCCCAAATTTTAATATGTTTATTGAAAAATAATCCACATATAAGTGTGCTTGTGTAGTTCAAACCTCCGTTGTTCAAAGGCCAATACGGTGTGTGTGTGTGTAGGTGTGTTTATACATACTGTATATATATATATATTATATAATATACTTCTGTTTCTCTTGAGAACCCTACTAAAATTAGCATTATTATGCTGCTGGAAAAAAAAAAAACTTGATGTTATGAACTGAATCTTTGTGTGCCCCAAAATTTATGTTGAAGCTCTACTGTCCAATGTTATGGTATTTGGAGATGGGGACTTTGGAAGGTAATCAGGGTTAGATGAGATCATGAAAGTGGGGCCCTCATCATGGCATCAGTTCCTTTTTAATGAGACACACTAGAAAATTTGCTTGCTGGGTGCTCACTCATGTGAGAGTGCACACTCTTTCTCTATGCTTGTACAAAGAGGAGATCATGTGAGCACACACTGGGAAAGTCAACTTCTACAACTCAAGAGAGGAACATACACCAGAAACTAACCATGCTGGCACTTGATCTTGGACTTCCAGTCCCTGAACTGAAGACAATAAATTTCTGTTGTTTAGCTCACCTAATCTGGTATTTTGTTATGGTAGCCTAAGTGAATATACTTAATTTATATTGTACTCTATATTTTTAAATATATTCATCATCATATTAAAGTCTTATTAAAATCTGTGAAACAGCAACACACTACATCTGGCCACACAGAAACTGACCTAATATCAAGACAACTTAATACCATACAACTGTTTAAAATGGAGTTCACGCAAACACTATTCTGAAGAAATTACCTTAGTATTCTGGGTTACACTTTCCTTATATCCACATAATCTCAGTGTCAATCAAAATAAGCCAAAATTCCATTTATCTTTAGGACAAGCATAATCTTCCCCACCATCCTGTCTGTAGACATCTGTTGTCATTAATGATAAACAACATTCCTACATTCTCTTATCTATTACATTAAAAGTTATACAGGTCACATTCCGGTCTTTGTAGAACATCTGAGATGCTGATCACATAATGACTTCTCAGATCATTTACTACATACAGGATCAACTCATGAACTATAGGAGAATAAAGCAAAGTTCAAGAGTTTCTTTGACTTTCTAGTATAAGCAAAAGAACAAGACAGTGATATACTATTTTCCATTCAACCTTTGAGTCATTGTTAATGAAAGGATAAATGTAAATTTGTAGCCTTAAAGATATAATTTCCCAAACTCGTCAATCACTTGATTTCTTAATTTAATAGTCTATAGAAATAGAACATACAATGCCGTGGCTTTTAATGGATAGAGCTGACTTGTAGATTAACTTTTTATCAGACCAAAAAAAAATTTTTCTCTAAAGAATAAACTCAAATATAAAAATTGGCAAAGATCAGAAAAGCACAAAACAAAAATTAATGTCTCCCATAATTTCAACCTAGAGATAAAAACTATTAACATTTTATGTAATAATCCAATTTTCTTTATACTTTTTGTGTATATACACAAATGCACATATATACAAACAAGTTTCATACAAGACATCATCCAGCTACCTCCATCCCCCTCCAGGTTATATTAGATGACATGAGGAAAAAGGACAAGAGGAGGAGTCAAGAGAGTCATCAAGAGTGCAGCATTTCTGTGGAAATTGTTCAGGATCACCACAAAAGGGAACACTACCATTTTTCTTGTGCAAGGAGGCTTATGCTCAACCTGAGGACTTATCCTCCTGCCTTTCAAAATTTCTTAATAGTAAAAAAGAATATTCAGAGCTGCCAAGTGACATAGTCTACACTCCCAGCATTTGGCCTAACAAGAATATGCAAACTTCTCCTGAGCAAGTAGTACTGTGAAAATTTACTGGGTTGAGCAATCTTGATAGAATGCCCTTTAAGGGAGTTTCCTGTCAGTTGAGGGAACTCTGGCAGCAAGCAGATGTGGAGAGTATAACAGAAAAACGAATTTGGGAGCAGATTATAGAATAGGAGGCCAAGCCAGATCTCCTGAAAGAGGGGGAGTGGAGAGAGAGTGGTGGACTCAGGACCTTCTGAGAAACCCATAGGTGTGTCCTTCAGAAGAGATAGCAAAGTATCCTAACTGTTACTGGTCATCCCATGTCACTGTCAACCAATAAAGCAACAACAACTGACTAGGAGGAAATCAAATTATGGCCAGCTAATAAACATTTTCTTGTTCCCCTATCCTATTTACCTGTCTTCAACCCTAGA
Organism: Canis lupus dingo; assembly: GCF_003254725.2. Taxonomy (NCBI): domain Eukaryota; kingdom Metazoa; phylum Chordata; class Mammalia; order Carnivora; family Canidae; genus Canis; species Canis lupus. The sequence continues at coordinate 61,923,535 of NC_064254.1, forward strand.
CCCAAAAAAGGTCAAGAAGTGGACGTCCCAAGGCTAGGGACGTCCAAGCTGCTTCTTCCACTCCAGGGTTATTCAGTAGGAACAGGAATAAAAAGGAGACATGCCTTGTTTTAAATTTTGGTCTAAGGACATGCTCTGAAACATCTGATTTTTTTTAAACCTATTGAAACTTATTTTATATTCCAGTATATGGTCTAATCTCCCATGTGGTCTTGAAACTATATACTATAGTTATGGGGTATAGTGTTCTAAATGTCAGTCATGTGACATTTAAAAATTCTCTATATCCTTGTATTTGTCATAGGAATATCTAATTACAATGTAGATTTTTTTCTTTGTAATGATTTCACTTTAAATCATTCATTTTGAATCATTAGGAAGGAAAATGTTTTGAATCATATTAGGAAGGAAAATGTCCTTTCTCTGGCATGTAAGATGGTTAACACTTGCTGATTAATGATTATTATTAAAAGAACCTCTCTTTATATTTGGTAAGTTATTTGATATTACTACTGGTTTTATATATCTCGTTCCATTTTACTCTCTACCTGCTTGTGTCTTTATATTCAAAGTGTTTATAGTATGTAGTCAGCTCTTGATTTTTTTATTTATTCATGAATTGTTCAGTCCATTTACATTTAATCTAATTATTTATGTGTCTGACTTTAAACATATACTCTTGTTATTTTTTATTTCTCCCATCATTATTTTACCACATTTTAAATAATATTTTTTTCTGGGTATATATTTCAGTGCTGTAACCTGCCCTCCTTGCCTCAGAAATTTAAAGATATTTTCATTGTCTTCTGAACTCAGTTGTTTCTTATGGGTTTACTGTCCTTCATATGGTATTTTCTCTGTGTATAATATGACTTTTGTTCTGGCTTCCCATAAGGTTTTCTCTTAGTCTTCCTTTTTACCTTCAACTATGATGTGCTTAGTTATGGTTTTCTTTATAATTACCCTACTTGAGATGCCTGAACATAAAGGATGTGTCAGCTGATTTTTAACTTCAAATTTTGGAATTTTTGAGCAATTTAATCTTTGAATATTTTTTTTATGTCTACTGCACCCTCCTATTCTTCCAAAACTCTTCTTCTTCTGAGAGTCCAATTACAACTATGTTCGGTGGCTGATATTATTCCACAGGTCATTGATTATATATTCATTTATTTTTCATACCTTTTTTCCCTCTGTGATCCTCAGATTGGATAATTTCTATTGACTTGTTTTCTGGTTCCCACTATTCCTTCGGCAGTCTTCAATCTGCAAATCCCACTGAATAATTTACTATCTCAGATATTGTACTTTCCCATTATAGAAAGTTTTATTTGATTCTTTCTGATAGTTTCCATTTCTGTACTTATATTGCCCACCATATCCTGATATTCATATTTTAAGTACCTGAACATATTTAAGTAGTCATTTAAACTCCTTGTCTTCCAATATCAATAACTGTGTCCCTTTAGAGTCTATTTATATTGACTATTTTTAAGTTCTTTTTTTTTTATTTTGTGTAGACCTAGTAATTATTGATTATATGTTAAGCATCGTGGGTGATATGTTTTTGGTAGTCAGGATTATGACTGACTACCAAATTGATAAATACCAAGATACCAAAAACAAATAAAATAAAATAATACCAGAATCTTTTTTTTTGCTTCTAACATTATAGATTAAAAATATCCATAGTTCTTGTGCACAAAATTCCATCATTAACATACAACCGTTATTCACCTCCCTGCTGGGCCCAGGAACAGCCTGAAAAGAAAGATGGTGGTTTTTCTTTGCAAGAGTTGCAGAGTCATGGCTCCGTCTTTATGGCCCTTCCCTTCTCCATAGCAGCTGTGCCGGGCAGGGTGCTAGGCTCACTCACTCGTGCCTCTGTTTGGAGGGGGGGATCACGTGTGGGGGCATGTCGGCAGGCAGCTCGTGGCCCTCTAGCTTGACTTTGATGAGGTGGTTGGCCAGGGCAAACTCCTCATCATCCAACAACCCATATTTGTCCACATCCACCAGCTTTCCAGCTTTCTGTTTTGGCAGGCAGTTACATTGCAGGCGTATCCTGCCAGCCTCTCTCTCTTTTACTTGTAAGTGCTTAGTTTTGTTCTTCCCTTACTCCTAGGATGCAACCCTTACATTATAGCATATTTATTTATTAGTCATGGCCTTTCTTGGGATTTCAACTGAATGCCCACGTTGCTCTGCAGGGTATATTCTTCTGACTAGGATGCATCTGTATTATATCTGTTTTGAATGACTTTGTGTTATTTCCATTCAGCTCTCAGCTAAATGGCAAGTACTCTCCATTAAGCCTAATGGAATCTCTCTGAATCCAGCACTTAGCCAGGGATCTATGGAGAGGTCCTGGTTAAATGGACTTAGCAGGGTTCTAGCTAAAACTAGATTTTGATGAGGAAGTGCACAAACAGGCTGAGAAGAAAAGTCAGGACCTGGACCTCCAGAAAGTTCTTTAATTCCTGAAGTCCCAGGGTTAAAAAGCTACAGGATGCAGAGTAAAAATTTGTTGAATGTCTTCATTAAGGTTAAATTAAACAGAAGTAAGTGTTGATTGGATGTAAGGAAAACCTAAATGAACTAAGTCTATGAGACTGTGAAATAGACTCCCTAGGGGCAGCCTCTCAAAGAAGTCTTTCAAAAATCACCCAAGCAAAATTCTTTCCAGCAAGGACTATAGAATTGTTTTTATTTTCCCTAATATTTTTTAAAAAGCAGAATATGTCGATCAGAAATGAATTCTTCAGATCTATAAGGCATTATGACCCTGAATTTCCACTCTCACTCGCATACATATGTGTTCTGTAATCCTTGACATAAAAATATCTTTGTAACCTTGGCTATGCTGCCACCACTGGTCTAGCTCTTGCCATGATCAACATGGAGATGTAGAACTAGGCCCGGCTGGAAAATGTTCCCAAGGCAAATGTTCAGTGCTAAAAATTAGGCCACATTCAGAATTCTACACAAATTGCATTACTTTTCTACTATTTACCTTAAAAAATAAAGTTCATACACCTATGAACTTTCTGATACCGTAACAGTTTATGGTATCCATATCCCTGGATTTTCTTTTGATCATTGTTTCTCAAAATTGTCTGAATACTTGGAATCTTTTCTAGACTCTGGATATAAATGTCTACTGATGTATTTTTTGACTATTCAGAATTTTGGTTCCTACATTTCTCTGCCACTTGGTAATTGAATACATTTTATTTACTTCTCTGGCTTTGATCACAAAACTTCTGGCACTTCTGTTAATTTCTTGCCTCATTTATTCACATTTGTTGTAACACCCCACTCCCCTGCTTCTTGAGTCCACCTCCACAATCTCTGCCTTGTTTTCATTCTTTGTTTCAGAATTATATTAACAGATTTTCCTGTAGATTGTATAATGGGCTGATTGGAAAAACATAAACCTGAACACTAGGCTAGATGGAAAAATAACTCCTATTGATTGTTAATTTATTTATCTCTGCATTCCCCCAAGTAACTGGTATATATTTCAGATCACAGAACATGAAGAAATTATAGAAGGCCCTGGGGCTAAGAATGCTATGATAGATTTGATTTGTTTGTGTGAAGGAAATAAGATGTTAGCAGAAAGCTGGTGACCACAGAAAATAACCAACAATTTCCCTTGGTAGTTTCTGATGAATTTTCTTGAAAGAAAGTACAAACAGATGACCAAATTTTATCATCTGTAAATACTTTAGGCTTTGGCCACAGGAAATTTATTTTAATAGACTTATATTTAAGCTGGGCTAAAGGGCAAATCCTAGTACAAAGTAGAAAATGAAATTATTTCCAAATTTATGCCTGGGAGGTTACTTTCATTTTGCCCTTCTGGACAACAAAAGAATAGAGAGATTCTTTAAAAGAAATTCTTTACATAGTTTTTAATTCTAGGAGGCACACTGACACCATCACTTACCTAAACTAAATTCTAAAACATAAGAAACAATGAAAACAATATGACTATATTCATAATTATCTAACTGTGTAAAACTACTTTGTGTCTGCTCTAACATAATGCCAAAAGTCAAGTTTTGCATATGATAAACTGTTTCTCCTGTTCAACAAAATGTTGTGCCACTGTAATGAGTACAATGATCAGAGGTTGGAAGCAAAGCATTGTAAATGGCATCTTCTTTAATAAATCTTAGGTAAGATACAGGCAAGATAATCTCTATTTCATATAACAAAGAGAACATTTGTAAGTAGGATGTTGCTTTGCTTCTGCTCCAAAAGAAGAATTTCACCTTTCTGAAGCATATCTCAAGTGTCTCCAAAATCGCATTTTTTAAAAAAGATTTATTTAAAAGAGAGGGGGAGAGTGAGTGTGTGAGGTGAATGAGTACGGGGAAGGGCAGAGGGAGAGAATTTTCAAGCAGACTCCCGCTGAGCACGGAGCCTGACACAGGGTTCAATCTCATGACCCATGTGATCATGACTTGAGCAAAAACCAAGAGTTGGACACAAGTGACTGAGCCACCCAGGCACCCCTCTAAAATTGCCTTTTGAAGAGTATGGTCTATACTTGTTGCTTCTTATTGAGTAAGGCCAAGACAATTTCTGGAATTTAAGTAAATACATAATTAATGGTATACTTTATGAAATTTCACGTTCCCAAATAGGAAATAATGATGAGGTGGCTTGATACTTTCATACCATTCACCAAATTGCCCAAGCATGATAAGGTTAAGATTATAAACCTGGCTCCTGGCTTCGGAATTGACTAAGAACTCTACTACATGACTAAGCCGGCCAATGATGGGCCCAAAATGAACATGATGGAGTAATAGGGAAGGATAGGGTTTGGGAAAAAGAAGCAGAAACTGCCAGATGAATATGAATTTCAGAATGAGAGCCTCCTCATCTCTCTGCTGGGTCACCTTCCTAGATCTAGGATTAATGGAATGGATCATCCATAAATGTTGAATTTCTTGAGACCTTTATCAATATCACCAGGGTGTAAATAAGCCCTAAGCCAGGAATATTTGTTTGTTCTAAGACACAGCTCTCTCTCTGTCTTATCTCAGTCATAAAGCCTAAAATTCTATATTATTTCTTAACCTACTTGCTGGTTAGTATGCCTAATATCCAGGTTTCATTTGGTCCTATCCACTAGGCTGTGCGGGGCCCTTTCCTACATGTGTCATTGTCTCCTTGAAATTGGTCCTTGCATCATATTGTATACATTTGTTTCATGTTGCATGAATCAAATAGTCTGATTCTATCTGATGATGAATAGAAATCCATTGTAGAGATGTATGTAACAGAGTTATTTTTTACTTTCAATCCATTCACCGGGTAAAAAAGCATTTGGTAATTTCCAGTTTGGGGAAATTATGAATAAAGTTGCTACAAACATTGATAAAACAGCGTTTTGCAAGAAGAGTCATTTCTTTAGGGTAAATACGTAGGAGCAGGAATAATGGGTCTTGTGATAAGTATAGATTTAACTTTGTAAGAAACTTTTCAATGAGTTTCAAAGTGGGTGTACCATTTTAAATTTGTTCCAGCAACATATGATCTGTTGCTGTACATCTTCAAAGTCACTTGGTTCTGTCAATAATTTAAATCTTGCCTTTCTATTAGATATAAAATGGCTTCCCACTGTGCTATTAATGTACATTTCTGTAATGATGGTGAACATCTTTTCAGTGAGTTTACTTGTATTTGGTTTATCTTCTCTGATGAAGTGCCTATTTTAGATCTTTTGTCCATTTTTTTTTGTTTGCTTCCTTATTGAAGTAAAAGTTCTTTTTGTATTCTGGATATAATTAACTGATCAGATATATTGTGCAAATGTTTTCATCTAGGTCTGTTTACTGCTTTATTATCTTAACAGTGTCTATCAAAGAACAAAGATTTTAATATTTATAAAATACCCAAATTATCCATTATTTTTATTTTTTATTTTTTTAATAAATTAATTTTTTATTGGTGTTCAATTTACCAACATACAGAATAACACCCAGTGCTCATTGCGTCAAGTGTCCCCCTCAGTGCCCATTACCCATTCACCCCCACCCCCCGCCCTCCTCCCCTCCCACCACCCCTAGTTCGTTTCCCAGAGTTAGGAGTCTTTATGTTCTGTCTCCCTTTCTGATATTTCCCACACATTTCTTCTCCCTTCCCTTATATTCCCTTTCACTATTATTTATATTCCCCAAATGAATGAGAACATACACTGTTTGTCCTTCTCCGATTGACTTACTTCACTCAGCATAATACCCTCCAGTTCCATCCACGTTGAAGCAAATGGTGGGTATTTGTCGTATTTTTTATTTTTAAAATTCCAATAGAGTTAAGATATAGTGTTATATTAGTTTCAAGTGTACAATACAGTGATACAAGAATTCTATGCATTATACTCTCTAGATCTATGTTGTTATAGTATATGTCCTGCCGAAGTGAGCACTAGATCTATGTTGTTACAAATGGCAATATTTCGTCCCTTTTTGTGGCTAATACATATATATATCTTCTCTATCCATTCAATTGTTGATGGACACTTGGGCTGCTTCCAAAATCTGGCTAGTGTAAATAGTGCTGCTATAAACATAGGGGTGCATATATCCTTTCAAATTACTGTTTTTATATTCTTAGGGTAAATACCTAGTAGTGTGATTACTGGATCATATGGTAGTTCCTTTTTTTTTAATTTTTCGAGGAATCTCCATACTGTTTTCCATAATGGCTGCTCTAGTTTGCATTTCCACTAACAGTACACAAAGGTTTTTACTCTACATTCTTTCCAACACTTGTTTTCTTGTGTTTTAGATTTTAGTCATTCTGACAGGCGTGAGGTGATATCTCACTGTGCTTTTGATTTGCATTTCCCTGATGATGAGTGATGTTGAGCATCCTTTCCTGTGTCCATTGGCCATTTGTACATCTTATTTGGAGAAATGTCTGTTTATGCCTTCTTCCCATTTTTAGTTGGATTTTTTTTTGGTGTTGACTTGTATCAGTTCTTTATATATTGTGGATACTAACCCTTTATTGGATATGTCATTTGCAAATATCTTCTTCCTTTCAGTAGGTTGCCTTATAGTTTTGTTGATTGTTTACTGTGTAGAAGATTTTTATTTTGATGTAGTTCCAACAGTTTATTTTTGCTTTTCTTCCCTTGTCTGAAGAGACATATCTAGAAAAATGTTGCTAGAGTCGATATCAGAGATATTATTCCAGTGTTCTATTCTAGGAGTTTTATGGTTTCAGATCTCACATTCAGATCCTTAATCAAGTTTTAGTTTATTTTCATGTATGGTGTAAGAAGGTGGTCCAGTTTCATTCTTCTGTATGTAGCTGTCCCATTTTCTCAACACTATTTGTTGAAGAAACTTTTTCCCATAGCATATTCTTGCCTCCTTTGTCAAAGATCTATCCATTATTTAATTTAATTTAAATTTTATTTTATTTTATTTTCAAGTTTTTATTTGAATTTCAGTTAACTTACAGTGTGATATTAGTTTCAGGTATAGAATTGAGTCATCACTTGCATACAACACCCAGTGCTCGGGGATCCCTGGGTGGCGCAGTGGTTTGGCACCTGCCTTTGGCCCAGGGGGCAATCCTGGAGACCCGGGATCGAATCCCACATCGGGCTCCCAGTGCATGGAGCCTGCTTCTCCCTCTGCCTGTGTCTCTGCCTCTCTCTCTCTCTCTCTGTGTCTATCATAAATAAATAAATAAAAATTAAAAAAAAAAAAACACACCCAGTGCTCATCACAAAAAATGGCCTCCTTAATAACCATCACCCATTTAGCCCATTCCCCTGCTCATCTCTATTTTTAAAGAATGGTGTCTTATTTAAGAAACCTTTGCCCGTGTCAAGGTCACAAAACATTTGTTCTATATTTTCCCTTGACATTTTATAATTTAGGTCATTGAGCCATTATAAGTTAGTTTTTTTGTGTATAATATCAGGCATAGGTTATGGCTCATTTTTTTTAAAGTTTGTTTAAAGCATTATCCATTTTCCTTTGACTAGCTTTTGCACCTTTACAAAGTATCGGTTGAATACAGCTGTATGGGTCAATTTCTGGAATCTTTAGTCCATTCCATTGTTCTCTATGTCTGTCCTTTGATACATTTAACGTGCCTTCATTGATGTGGCTTCATACTTAATTTTGAAATCGTATACTGTTAATACTCTGATTTAGTATTTCTTTTCTAAACTAAAATAGTAATCTAAATCATTTGCTTCTCCACATATATTTTAGCATCAGCTTGTCAAAACTCAGAGAAATTCTACATTGGAATTATATTGAATCTGTAGATCAGTGTGGGGTTAAGTTGACCTGTTAATAGAACTAAGTACTCCATGCATAAATATAATATATCTATTTATTTGAGACACATCTTTGAAGAGCTATATGAGAAATGATACAGCTTCTTAAGGCTTAGGAATTCAGGATGTCTTCCTATAGAGAATGGAAGACATTAATAATAGGACTTTAATGATATAATACATGTTTGCTTTTAGAGACATAATGGAGGATTTAAAAAATATTAACTATAAAAGTAACATTTTCATTGAATTTATATTGACAGTAGTTAAATCTTATAGATTTAAAGTAATGCCACTTTACTACTTAAATTTTAAATAAGAAATTTCTTAAGGCAAAAGTAGAATACATCTGCTGTAAAAATTTTTGAAAACTCAAAAATCACAATAAAAAAATCTTAATTTTATCCCTTAAATGTAAGTGTCGACTTTGTTCTCCCTGTCCATTCACATTTAAGTTAACTTGGTGATATAGTGATTTTGTTTTTTACATTACATGCAAAATAATACTCTCCAATATAATTTTCTATAAAATGCAAGTTTGATGATTATAGAATATTCATTATGTGGATATATAACAATTTATCTTAACTATCCCCAATATTTTTCTAAATATTTTATTTATTTATTCATGAGAGACACAGAGAAAGAGAAAGAGAGAGGCAGAGACACGGGCTCCACGCAGGGAGCCCAATGAGGGACTCGATCCCAGGTCTCCAGGATGACGCCCTGGGCCTAAAGCAGATGCTCAACCACTGAGCCACCCAGGTGTCCCATTAGCTATCCCCAATTATTGGGCATTTAGGGTGTTTCCAGTTTTACATTATAAATATCATAGTGTTTAACAATTGGTAATTAAATATCCATATACATTTTTAATTGTTTTTTTCAGGATAATTCCTAGAAATTAATCAAAAGTTATAAATATTTCAGTAATCTTGTCAAATTTCCCTCCAGAGAAAACTATGTTGATATATTCTCCCAGCAGGTATGTCAAGAACTGCCATTTTCCCATTTCAACACACCATCAGTAATGCTAGTTATTACAATTTCTTAAATGTCTTTTTTTGTAAAAGGGATATTTTATTGTGTAAATTTGTATTGTTTTGATTACTAGAGCTATCTGGAATTTGGCTGGAAACATTAAAACCAACAGTAATAAAGTAATGCCACTGATTTCAACCTGTTATCTAATGCCATGGCTCCTAATGTTATATCATACTACTTTCATTTGTCATGTATGTGTACCTATTAAAACCTGGTCTTAATTATAATGTTTTTATGTTCATATCCTGCATATGGAATTATAATAATGAAATATTATTATTAAAAGCAATCTTAACAAACTCTTAAATTACATATTTATGGTATTCAGAAATATAAAAGGGATTATATTTTCTATTTCTGGAGAGAGTTTTCCTAAGCAAGGAAAATTTAATTTGAATGGAAAGATCTTAAACTGTACCTACAAATGCATAACACTTTAAAACAGTATTGGTATATTGAGAGTAATAAAATATTCATTAAAACATACTACATGCAGAACTATGGAGTACGTTCTGATGCAATATAATTAGTTCATAAAACATACATTATGTCTGCTTCCCTACATTGAGCATTACAAAAGAGTTTCATTGGTTTTGGCAGTAGCTTGATTTATCATTAATAATATAATCTGACACAACCCAAAACATGGATCATTGGGCATGATTTTATAGAAAGCATCTAAATAGACTATGCAATGATATTGGAAAGAAAAACAAAACCATGATTCTACTCAGCCATGGTACTGCACCGTTATAGAGCAATTTCTCCTTGGATTGCACACCTGCTTTCTGGCCCATTAAGTCCTGCTGTCTTTACAAGGAACTGGGGTTGTAATGTCTTTCCCAAATGCATATTTTTATGGGACCATGCATAACAAGTACACATGAATGTACATGTGGCCAACCTCATTTTTAATATGTTCAATCTGACTGGAACAGGAAAATAGTCACCTTAGAAGATAAATCTCTTAATTGCTTAAACCTCTGCAGCAGTCATTTCCTGACAAGCATTGCAAGAATCCCCTGTAGCTGTGGGGAATTATTATTCTGTTCACTTATACATTCCTAGAAACATGATCTGATATCATTTTTCATAAAAAGTGGTATTTAGGAATAATAATGTGCACATCAGATCTGATTTTATTTTTATGCACATCAAAATTCCACTGCGCCAAACCCCTGCAGTCACCTATCATTACTGTAATTCTGGTTGGCTATTTCTCCCCTTTCACTGATGTGCACAGACCACTTCTCAATGATATTTTCATGGTTTGCAGAACATATCAAGAGTTAGCTGAGAAATCATTTCAACAGCAGACTTCCATTGGGAATGTCAATGAGCTAAAGGCATTTTGGACACACTATCTGAATTCCTGCACTTTATTTTATTTGCAGAATTAAAAACATTTGAAGTAAAAAGCAATGATCTGTACCTGATAGAACAATAATCTTTCATCAGAGATCTATATATATTGAAAAGGCAAAGCTTCTGCTTTGAGGAGATTATAAAATTGGGTTCTAGGGCCCCATGAAATACAATCTGGAACCCAAATGTGCACATTTCTTTACCTTCAAATTTTTTTTATACAAAATTTTAGAAGTTATCATTTACTGAACTTCCTTTACACTCCATACACTATTTTTTTTTTTTTTTTTTTACTATCTTGACACATTAAGTCAGCTGAAATTAAACGTTAAATAAAATTGTCTTGGTGGACTACTTAAGGTCAAAATGTCAACTCATTTCCCCCCACATAAATACAGTAACTTATAATTATATTAGCAATTATTAAATTACAATATTTCTTTTTTATCAATAATTTTTTTTATTGGTGTTCAATTTGCCAACATACAGAATAACACCCAGTGCTCATCCCGTCAAGTGCCCCCCTCAGTGCCCGCCACCCAGTCACCCCCACCCCCTGCCCTCCTCCCCCTCCACCACCCCTAGTTCGTTTCCCAGAGTTAGGAGTCTTCCATGTTCTGTCTCCCTTTCTGATATTTCCCACTCATTTTTTCTCCCTTCTCCTCTATTCCCTTTCACTATTATTTATATTCCCCAAATGAATGAGACCATATAATGTTTGTCCTTCTCCGATTGACTTATTTCACTCAGCATAATACCCTCCAGTTCCATCCACGAAATGACAATATTTCTTAAAGTAGCAATATACAAAGCTATTTAACTTCTCTCAATATTTAGGAAATATCAGAAAAGATAAAATGTAAATTAGAAGCCTATTCTTCAAATTCCTAGGAGAAGATGTTATTTAAAGAAAAGGAATAAGTGGCAACTTCAGCTTCTGATTTTGAAAGAGAACAACTTTTTAAAATATCAGGATTTTTAGTTTTTGTTTAATGATGTTAATTTTAAAGAAATAACCTTAGAGACATCTCAGGAAAGAGAGATGTCACAATCATCAGAAAATAATCTGAACATCATTTCTTTTTAGTATTGCTATGTATTTTATTCAATTTATTCCTTTTCTTGTGTTTTCTAACAATGTATTATCTCCATATTTTGTCAAATTGAGGTTGTTATTATGAAGAGGTAAGAAAAAAAGCATGAAAGCTCTTTTTGAGGACAGAGTCAAAGTACTAAAGGGAAAATCAACCAGAGAAAGAAACCATCTGTTCTGTCCCTTACAAAAATGTAAAAATGGGTTTTCTTTTGCAAAGAAAACATTAAAAAACCAGTTCTTAGGAAATCTAAGGTCCAACTTCAATAATTACAATAATATTTTATTTACATCTTAGGATTGTTATTTCAGTGTAGTAATTGACTTAAATATACTAAGTTCATATCCCTTCATTACGACTGGCATGTATAAAAGATAATTGAGGGAAGTTCTGAATGATTTGAATAGGAATTATCTTCATAGCTCAACAAAAGCAAAATGAGCAACAAGAACAATCAATGTCTAAAGCTCGTATCACATAAGCCTTATGGGTTTTTAAAATATATAATTATTTGGCCAGTGGCCATTCACAGAAAAAAATTTCAAATTGTATCAAAATGCTTTTTGATTTAAGTTCGGGGGAGTATCTCACTGTACATACTATCTTGGTTATGCCCCTGTGTTACAGCATCAAGTTTTCTGAAAATTGCTTAATTATATGTTGTTTCAAACTACTTGAAAAGTGAAAATTCTAACCATTTAATTTCCTGATCCAGTAGATGCCAAAACACTCATTACTTTCTTTAACTAAATGAATCAAATATATTATGCTTTTGCAAACCAATCATTCTCAACTCTAATTCTGTAATGTTCACAGATAGTCATCTGAAATTCTCAAAGAATTGATTTCACTGTAATGTATTTAAAATAAAACATATACCACTTCTACAGGAAATAGGAGTCTGTAATTATTTGAATGTTATTCAGGAGGCAAAGGGGGTTGCTAATAAATGGTTGCAAAAAGATTGTATATTTACTTTATTTAATCTTTCTGACAGTCCTGTGAAATAAACAATAATAATATCCTGTGCATTTTCTTAGATGAGGTACTTAAGATACAGAGAAGTTAAATAATTTACTCAATATTCCACAGTCCTGTTTAGAAATTTTAGCATTTTGATTTGCACATCTGTGCCACTGGTGAGGAATAATGGGTATAGGTAACTGCACGTAGTGAAGAAATGAAAATAATTCCAGACTGAGTGACATAAAAACACTTCATTGCTTCAAGAATAATTCTGCTATCCATGTATTTTCTACTTCATGTCAAATATATTGACTGAAAAACTAAACAAGTAGCTGATCATCACAGGCTGATAGGTACTCACATTCTCCTTTCATTCAGAGGAGATCTCAAGTTCTCTGGTCCAGGAAGCAGGGTAATGATGAAGGATACAGGAGTCAGTAGGACACCAATCCAGGACCTGAGGCTTACCAGTTGTGTCAAACTGGCTTGCTTTTAAGTTTTCCTAGTGATAATTCCCTCTTCCTAAAGTGAAAATAATAATCAGATGCAGAGTGTAGATGTGAGAATTGCAAGAAATAGATGAATCACATTTCCAGTTAAGAATAAATTTAATTCTGCATCTCTAAACAGAGTTGCAAAAATTTAAGATCACATGGAAGAGATCTCTATATAGTTTCATCTAGTTTTTATCACATATATCAATTACGGCTACCATTTGAAAAAAATAAAAAAATAAAAACACATTGGGCAAACTAATGAAGGTGTTTTCCAATGTGATATCCATAGTTTATGGCTGTGTACTGTAAGCTTGTAAAAATTTAAAGAAATCACTATTAATTGGTGAGATATTAGAAAAATAATAGAAATCTGATTTTTTTGATTTTTCTTTTGATTTAAAGAGTAGCCCAGGTTCTTGACTATTCATCATACTGTTGACAATAGTCTTTCAAGTTAAAATTGTAGTGAATGTCATTTGTTAGGAAAATGGAATATGGCTCTGCTATAGTAGGGCCATGGGAAAACCAGTTCCTGATTATCATAAACTTATGATGTACATGGTCAACCACAACTTTAATCAATTATGTCCCAGTTTCTGTAATAAAAATATATTATATATTTGTACATTCATTATGTGAACTCTATATTTAAAATTTCTCAGAAAAAGTGATTATTTCATTTCCACCTTAAATTATTAAAATTTGAAATAGTTATAGTCAAATGTCATCTTAAAAATAAACTACATCAAATATTACATTCTCAAAGAGGCAAAACTATGGAGACAATAAAAAGATGGTTATTGGGGCTAAGGGAAAAGGATGAATAGATAAAGTGCTTTAAGGTACTAAAGAAGTAAAAAAAAGTAAAAAAAAAAGATTTTTAAGGCAGTAAAACTACTTTGTATGATACTATGATGAGTTACATGTCATCATACATTTGTCCAAACCACAGAATATACAACACCAAGAATTACCTTTAATGTAAACAATGGACTTTGGGTGGTTATGATGTGTCAATATAGGTTCATCAATTGTGACAAACATCCACTCTAATAGAAAGCTGTGCATGTATAGGGGCAAGGGGGATATGGGAACCCTGTATATTTTCTGCTTAATTCTGCTGTGAATCTAAAACTGCTCTAAAAAAATAAAGCCTATTTCAAAAAAAAATTAAGATAATCAGAAATGTTATTGTATTTTTTAATGTGGGAACCTAGCTCTTTGTATTAGGTGTATTTATATTAAATAATTTGTATTTATATTTAATGTGCCTGAAATTTTAATTAAAATATAAATGGCCAAGGGTGCCTGGGTGGCATAGTCAGTTGAATGACTGACTATTCTTGATTTTAGCTCAGGTCAGAATCTCAGGTTTCTGGGGTCAAGCACCATGTTGGGCTCTGTCCTTAGCATGGAGTCTGCTTGACATTCTCTCTCTCTCTCCTCTGCCCCTCCTGCTTATTCTCTCTTTCTCTCTAAAATAAATAAATGAGTCTTTTAAAAAGTATATAAATGGCTAATGAACATCTAAATAAACTCATTCATTAGTCATCTGGGAAATGAAAGGTAATTTACAATGAGATATGTCTAAATATTAAGATGAAAAATAAATGGGTAATAAACTTTGGCATGAATGACCCCTAGCCCAAAGGTGTAAATTATTGTGACCATAACATTATTTTAATATCCAAAATAATGAGAACCCCAATGTTCATCAAAGGTATATATCTTCACATAATAGAAACTATATAGCAATGAGAGTAAACTAACTTCAACTATGCAAGAGTATGAATACCCATACATAACTTAAGCAAAAGAGGCCAGATTCCAAAAAGAAATCAGACTGTATCATTCCATACTTATTATAAGCAAAAACAAACAAAAAACCTAACATACAAAGTTAAAAGTCAAGCTAGAAGTTTTCGTTGGTGGGAATAGTGAATGGAAGGACCATGAACTGAAGCTTGGGTTTCAGGTAATGCTGTTTTGATTTCTGTGATGCTACATGACGGTGCACAATTTCTTGAGGTAAATATTTATGGCATATCTATTTTCCCACATTAGCTGAATATGACAAAGAAGTAGGAGCACAGGAGGAAACCCGAAGTCCATTTCAAAGGGAAAATAATGGTATATTGTAATAATTATTCTTGTATTTCTATAGGTTACAGTATTAAACATGAAATAACAGTTGTTACATGAACACTTTCCAAAGTTCCCAATTTGATAAAAAATTATAAGAAACTAGTGATGGTCATAATGGAGACTTTCTTTTGCTGAGATACCAAAAGATCTAAATACAAAATACTAGTCTCAATATTATTTTTCTCCACCAAATATTTTCACACGTAAAAAATGTATTTATAATAAAGTGTTTTAAGAATTTTTAAGGGGAGCTAAAAAGAAAAAAGATGGCCTTCAAGAAAATTTGACTTCTTAACTGAAGGACTATATAACAATGAGTATTATAAACTAAGTAGTTTTCTTTACACTAAGTTGTCAGTTTTAACTTGTCTTGTACTTTTGGAGCTGTGTCAATTTTCTATGGTCATTACTTAATTATCCAACAGGTTGTTAATTTCATATGTAATATATATACCCCTCAAACTATTAGTAGGTGTCTTAAACTGGTTCCCCAGAAACAGATGCTGAAGAGAAGATTTATGAAAATATTATTTATTAGGAAAAGTTCCCAGAAAAAATCAGTAGGATAGTGAGGAAGTGGGACCAAGGAGAAATGTAGCTAGACAAGCCTAAGATATCAAGCCAAGTCCCACAGTGTCTAACTGTGGCTCAATCTGGCAGGAAGCTCTGGAGACACTATAGGAAGCACCTCATAGTAGCCTGGATCAAAGGCAGAGAGCTGGAGTATTTAAATACCCAGGTCTAAAACCTTTGGCTAAGAGCTGGCTTCAAAGGGCATATCTTTTTTAAACATTTCTGGCTCCCCATGTGCACAGGCAAAGCAATGGCAGCCTGAGGCAGTTCTCTAACAAAGATTCACAGATGCTGGCTTGGGAGTGAAATCCCAACATGAGCAGGTGTGCACTGTAAAGGGATTTGAGGGGATTCGGACAGAGCACCAACGGCATCTGCTACAGTGGGTTTGCTTTCTTTTAAAATCAAAGACGAAACAGAATGACTGTTCACTTAGTTAAATGTCCCTTCATAAAACTTTTTTTTTTTTAAATCATGAGGATGAATTCATATACTCATTCATTAAGTGTTTTAGGCATGTCCTGAGACATATGGAAAAAATATAGAAAAAGAAATAAAAAGCATTAATAAAGCATTGCTCTCTTTCCTTCAGATTAAAATGTAGCAGGTGAGAAAAGAATAAATTGCAGAAATACAGGAAAAGTACACTACAAGGTGCCGTGGAAGGAAGAGAGAGCATGGTTGGCTTCATAGAGGAAGCAACTTATGATGGTGTTGATCCAGTGTTGGGAATTTCCATGTGAATACAGGATAAAGATAATCCATTGAGAGCCCTGGCAAGACAGTAGTAGAAGTGATTGTATGTATACTTCAAACTGGCAGAGGATAGCTGATAGACTAACAGACAAGGCTAACATATTAGAAATTTCTGGAATAGAAAAAGAGAAATTTCTCTAAGACATTTTAAAAGACTACCATAAGAACAGAAGCATGGGATAGCAGTTAGAATATCAAAGCAATGACTATAGGAATTTAAGAATTGAGAGGTTGTTCTCATGTCTCCAGGCTGCTATAATAGAATACCATAGACTAAGTAGTTTATAAACACCAGCAATTAGTTTCTTGTGATTCTGGAGACTGAGAAGTCTAAAGTCAAGGCACTGGAAGACTTGGTACCTGGTGAGAGCCTATTTCTTGGCTCATATATAGCTGTCCTTACGTGGCAAAAGAGCACATGAGGTTTCCTTTATAAGGGATCCACCCTCATGACTTAATCAACTCCCAAAGATCACGTCTCCAAATACCATTACATTGCAGATTAGGTTTAAATATATAAGGGGAGGAGGGGGGTGGCCACAAATATTTAGTCTGTAGCAAAGTTGGAAAAGTTCAAAAAATAGTGAAACTATCTGATTATATGTTGTAAATTGAATTTGGATGTGAAAGTAATCCAAATGAAATCAAGGAACTGCCGTAAAACTTCTGAGTAATTTGAGTCAAAGATTTGAATGAGTTGTGTGTGTCCTCAATGATGTGAAGAATACCTAGAAGTTAGTAAAGAAAGAAAAAGAAGGCTAAAGAATGGTACAACTATCAAAAGATAAATTTAAAAAATACCCTGATAAAACTGAAAATGGAGGGGCACCTAAGTGGTACAGTAGGTTAAGCATCAGACTCTTGGTTTGGGCTGGAGTCATGATCTCAGGGTCATGAGACTGAGCCCCCATAACAGGCTACTTGGATTATCTCTCCCTCTGTTCCTTTCCCTCATGCTCTCTCTCTAAAATAAATAAATAAATCTTTAAAAAAAAACAGAAAATGGAAAAACGCATGCCAAAACTTATGAGATACAGCAAAAACACTTCACAGCAATAAATACCTACATCAAAAAACAAAAACAGGAGTATCTGGGTGGCTCAGCCAGTTAAGTGTCAGACTCTTGATTTTAGCTAAAGTCATGATCTGAGAATTGTGAGATTGAGCCCCACAGTAGGTTCTGTGCTGGATGTGGAGTCTGCTTAAGGTCCTCTCTCTCATGAGATGAACATTGAGTGTTAGACTATATGTTGGCAAATTGAATTTAAATATTTTTTTAAAATAAAAATGTATAATAATAATAAAAAAGATCTCTTTCCCTCTCCCTCTACCCCTCCCCCCAAGTACACACATGCACACATGTGCTCTCTCTCTCACTTTCTAACAAACAAAACAAACAAAACACAAATTTTTAACAACCTAATTTTACAATTCATGGAAGTAGAAAGAGAACAAGGCCCAAAGTTAGCAAAGGAAGAAAATAACAACCAAGAGTGGAAATAAATGACATAGAGACTAAAAAGACAATAGAAAAGATCAAAGAAACCAGGAGCAGGGAACATACAAAGAAGAAAAGACAATCTCTTTAATAAATGTCACTGGGAAAACTGGACAGCTACATGCAAAAGAATGAAACTGGACCACTAACTTACACCATACAAAAAAATAACTCAAAATGGATCGAAGACTTGAATATAACACCTGAAATTATAAAATTAAAAAAAAAAAAACATAGGTTGTAAGCTCATCTTGGTGAACTTTTTGGATTTGATACCAAAAGCAAAGGCTACAAAAGCAAAAATAAAGCAAGGGAGACTACAAACAAAATCTTCTGAACAGCCAAGGAAACCATTAACAAAATGAAAAGTCAACCTGCCAAATGGTAGACAATATTTGTAAATTATGTACTTGGTATGGTGTTAATATCCAAAATATATAAAGAACTTATACAACTTAATAGAAAAAAACAATGTAATTTAGAAATGGGCAGAAGATTTAAATACACATTTTCCCAAAGAAGACATATAGATGGCCAACAGGTACATTAAAAGATGCCCAATCAGTCTCACTAATCATCAGGGAAATGCAAATCAAACCACAATGAGATATCATCTATACCTGTTAAATGACGATTATAAAAAAGTAACTAGTTTTGATTAGTATGTTGAAAAAAGGGAACACTTATGCAGTGGTGATGGGAATGTAAGTTGATCCAGTAATTATGGAAGTCCCTAAAATAATTAAAAATAGAACTATCATATGATCCAGCCATTCTGCTTCTGGGTATTTATCCACAGAAAATGAAAACACTAACTTGAAAAGATATATGCACCACTATGTTCACTGCAGCATTATTTACAATAGTGAAGATATGGAAACAACCTAAGTGTCTATTAATGGATGAATGAATATAGAAAATGTGCTATGAGGGATCCCTGGGTAGCTCAGTGGTTCAGCGCCTGCCTTTGGCCCAGGGTGTGATCCTGGAGTCTCGGAATCGAGTCCCATGTCAGGCTCCCAGCATGGAGCCTGCTTCTCCCTTTGCCTGTGTCTCTGCCCCTCTCTCTCTATGTCTATCATGAATAAATAAATAAAATCTTAAAAAAAAAGAGAAAATGTGCTATGCACATATACACACACACATATTCATACACAAATAATGGAATGTTCAGGCACAAAAAGAAGGGAATCCAGCCATTTATGTTAACATGGATAGACTTTGAAGGCATTATGTTAAGTGAAAAAATTAAGACAGAGAAAAACAAATATAATATGATCTCACGGATAGTTGGAAACTAAAATCAATAAAACCATAAAAAGATAACCCAAACTCCTAAGTATAAAAAGCAGACTGGTGATTGCCTAAGGCAGAAGATAAGGAGATAGGCTAAATGGGTGAAGGAAGTCAAAAGGTCCAAATTTTCTGTTATAAAATAAGTCATGAGGAAGTAATGTACAGCATAGTGATTATAATCAATAATACCCAATTGCATACTTAAGAACTGCCAAGAGAGTTAATCTTAAAAGTTCTCATCACAAGAAAAAAATATTAACTATGTATGGTAACGGATGTCAACTAGACTTAATGTGCTGATCATTTTGCAGTATACACATATACAGAATCATTATGTTGTACATCTGAATTTGATATAATGCTATGTGCCAATTATAACTCACTATTTTTTTTAAAGAATGGTAAAACCAGATACCATATCTTTCAGAAATAAGGAGCTTTGCACTAGGGAAGAAGAAAGAGCAGTAACTTTAAAGAAGCTGTGATGATCCAACTCATGTTATGTCTCAGACCTCTGATCAGCCTCCACATGAGCAATTAATAGAAGGAGGAGTATAGCTGGGAAGTTCCATGCTTCAGTTAGGGTATAAAGGTGTAGTGAATGGAAGTGCATGGGAGCTTGTTGAAAAAGCAAGAGGACTCTTGGGGCCCATGAAAAAATTATGGAGGGAGTAGGGCTAGATAAGAATGAGTCTGGGGGAGAATATGTAGAGTAAGAACAAGAATCAGAGAGGGGCTGGGTAACAAAAGACTTACATTTGGGATAAAGCCCAGATAAATGCTATGATTGGAACTTACTACCTTGGGATTTTAAATGAAATCTTTATGTACCAGCAGAGTGTGTAGGTGAGGGGGCTGGTGGCCAGGCAGTAAGAGGCAGATTGGGGTGGAGAAGTGAAAAGGGGGCATTGAAAAGCAAGTCAGTCATATATCATAGCATTACCCCTACCCCTCAGATCATAGCAAAGGAATCAAGATTAAAAGGGCACTAACTGAAGTGATAATGGTGGATACACCAATTAGCAGTTTAGTATACTAAAATAGTAAAGTATATTTCAGTTATTTATTTTATGTTTCAGAGTTTACATATCTGATCTCATCTAAAACAGTATTTTATGTTTTGTCGTATGTGAGGTTACCAATTGTTGTGCTGGATGAGAGTGGGACAAATTAGATTTCCAATTCTAAAATGGAAAGGAACCTTATGAGAGGGGGAGAGGGTACAGGCCACACTGGACTTTGTGACAGTGTGGAGTAAGAGCGGCTTTGATGTAAGATAGGATTTTGGTGAAAAGTGGTTAATATTTCTCCTCAGGCTGGATTTTTTTTACGCTGTTTGGCAAAGTCTTCTCTTTCTTTTTCATCAGTCTGATGTGCCCCTGACATTAAGGTAGACATTTAAGGCATGTTTTAAGATTTAAAAAAAAAATAAGTGAATAAAATTAAACAAAAACCAACAACACAAAGTTTGTTAGTGGAATCAGTCAAAATGCCAAACAGATCTTATTACGTGCAGCCTGAAATTTATCCTAATAGTCTTTTTCCTAGTAGCAATTGTAAATGACAGCTTCACTTATTTACAAAAAAATGATTTTCATAAAGTAAATCTTTTCTCAAAATTGACTATTTATTCCTCATGCATCCATTCACTAATACAAAAAATAGTTCCTGAGTCTTTGACATGCACCAAGATCAGATTAGGCAATAGATCTACAAAGGTAAACTAGGAACACACAGTTCCTACATTCCCATTCCATACAGTTCAACTAGATTAACTCCAGAGACACAGGCACCAACTTAGGAAAAATCACACCAGTAGACAAACAGGTGAAAAATTTCTCAAAGATGATTAAAATATTTTAAAAATCCAACAATCTTTCATTTTCAAAATAGTATTTTCAACTAGATATATATAGTATTATATAAGTACAAATTTTTAAAATTCTTAATACATACTTAAAATTTAATAGTTGCCATATACTGCTCCTAGTCAAATCTCTAATAACTTTAATGTTAAACCCAAACCGAAGATATTTTCTCTTCATTTCAAGGCTAACATAAATTTTCTCTTTATCTCTAGACGGTGCTCATACTTTACTATGTAACCATGTTTTATTTCCTTATTTTTTATTTCTATGGCTTCCTCACAGTCATGAATCAATAAATGACTGCATAAAAATTCCATATTTCCTGACAGATGTGATTTTTATACTGGATAGAAGAAAGATAAACAGCATATACCAGGGGTGTAATTGCCAAAGTCAATTTAAAGGGGATGGGAGCTTTGGTCTCTGCTCTATCTGTTATTATCACATTCAAAATATGGTAGCTAACAAAATGTATACTGATGTCAAACAAGGAAATCACTCCCCAGACATTCCATCCCTTTTTATTTGCAATCGCTATCATTGTATCCTATATGAAATGGGTTCTGCTCATATAAGTGGATTTTTATAATTTTTAAATATGAGTTCTGGCTTTATGACAATTGCCATAAAATGGCTAATGTGAAACATACCAAAAAATATTTTTAGTAATGACATATTTGCAGATTTTTTAAACTAATATTGAAAGTCTCAAAAGGTACAGTATTAATAAAGTCAAGTTAATGGTCTATGTGTTCATGTCATACTAATCCATTATGAACTGAGAAGAACACAGACAACACAAAATAAACCTTGCTTGAACTCGTGAGCCTGTGTGTAGTAAAAGTAATTTGTAGCTTCACTTTGTTATTGTACTTCATTTCATATTTTTAGTTCTTCAAAAGACAGTTGATTAAGTAAAGTACTTATCGACCTTGTGTATAGTAAATTAAGTGTTTTAGTATTTCATTTGAAAAATAGCATACCTCCACATACTTAGACTATTTCCCAAAGGTTACTCTGACATTATTCTCCATTTGCAGTGCTACCCGTACTTGTGATATAAACTCCTCATTTACCAGAAGACTGAATTTTCTGACTGAGAAGTTTTTATTGATAAGTAACTGTTAGGAACATTCATTTCTCTTAAGCCTGCTGTCAACTATAATCTACAAAAGCAAATTATACTTAAATTATAATGTTCAACAAAGTGAATTAAACCAAAAAAAAAAAAAAAGGCAGCCATCAATGAACTAAGCACAATGTGTTTTCTATTTTCTTGCTGACCAGTTAAAAAAAATTTCTATTATTTAACTAATTCATGGCTTAAGCTATCTCTGATTTAAAAAGTAATTGTCAATCAAGTGTCTAAGTGGTTACAGTAATTGGAAAAAATGGGCTCTCTTTATTCCATTAAAAATACCTTCCTGAGGCATAGAGCACTCATGGTGCAACATTTCCAACTTTGGGTTAGCAAGGAACCATTAATTGGATTTTTCACTCCTGAGATGTTTATATTGGTACACGTCTTATATAGACTTATACTCACATGGTGATTGGATATGCATATTGTCATATTTGTGAAATTATTATTACATAGGAGACTAAATGGATTCAGAGTCCTCATTTCAAACTCAACATGTTGTCAAATCTCCAATAGTATGCATGTATTTTAACCTCCAAGCTGGATTTTCACATTAAATGACAGACTTTATCACTATAAAATATGACCACGATGAGCTCAACTGTCACTGACTAATGCCAATTATGTGTATATTCACTTTCTAGACTCATCTACATATAATTAAATTTTAGATATGGAATTTTCTTCAATATTCCCATATTTTTATATAAGCTCCAAGAAGCAATATATTCAAAACTGAATTGGTTGTTTTAGATACACTTTATTTTTTTAAAAAGATTTATTTATTTATTCCTGATAGACATAGAGAGAGGCAGAGACACAGGAGGAGGGAGAAGCAGGCTCCATGCTGGGAGCCCGACGTGGGACTCGATTCCGGGATCCAGGATCGCGCCCTGGACCAAAGGCAGGCGCCAAACTGCAGAGCCACCCAGGGATCCCTAGATACACTTTAATCATATCAATTATTTTAAGTGTTTTAACTGGATGCCTACTAAAAACTAATAGAACTAGAAAAAGAATGAGATTTCTTTAATGTAGAAACAGCATTTTAATTAAGATCACCCTTCCTTTTTAATGGGTGGGATTCTATCAATATATGACACTCCTTTTGTTCAAAGTACTCCCTATTCTGTAAAGACCAAAGCAATTGTTAAGTCAAAGTTATGTATTTACCCACAGTTATGAAGATTTTCTGCAAAGAACACTGGCAGCCAGCTACATACTTTGCTCTATGAAAGTAGGTTTAGCTTCTGTTTCATGATCAAGGTCATGTGCTGTGAGTGAATACAACATGCCTATCAATTTTCATCACTAGTGAAGTGCACTTGCTCCCCAACTTTAGACTACATCAAAATATAGTTCATAAACATAAAAAAAATCATCATGGGCAATAAAAAGAGATATAAGAGTTGAGATATAATCTTTGAGATATAAGAGTTTGGCAAATATACTCCATTTTATTTTATATTAAAAAAAATTTAAAAAAAAAATAAAAAAATAAAAAAATCTTATGAGATACCTTCATATCATTACACCAATAAATAAGATAATCAACTTTCTAAAAGTCAGAGTAATTTTGAGATATACTTCACAATGGAATATAGAATCCCTTCTACATGACTGATTTTTCAATTGAGAAAATCTTCCTACTTTTACATATTTGTTGTAAAGTAATATATTAGAAACTATTTTGTAGTTTTCAAAATGTTATCTTGATGTATTTGGGTGCCAAGTGATGAGGAGGAAGAAAGGAAAGATGAGTTAGGCTGAAAGAGATTATATTTTCTTCTTTATCATTCAACTTGACCAAAATGCACAAGAGTCATCTGGGATATTTCTAGTGTTTGGAACAATATGATTTGCATGTCTTAAGAGGGAAACAGAAATGTAAATGATACAGTTGGGTTAATCATCATCATTGGAAATCTTTCCTAGGTTCTAATGAGGTGGCAACAAATTGCTTATGATATATTTGCCATCTGATCATATATTCATCAACAGTAAATTGAGAGGAATATAATATCTACGCTTGAACATAAAACTTTAACTGGTTGCTGGTAAAATGAGAAGCTGAGCTTTCGATGTTCAGGTAGGAAGCTAGCAGAACATATTTAGGATATAAAAAGCAGGTCTGCAGTTAACAGAGTAAAGAATTTGGCAGAAAGCTGGTTCTAAGGATCACAGAGGCAGCAGTCCTTAAGTGGCCAGGATCAAGATCGTAAGAGTTGAAGACACGAGGTCATAACAAGCGATACGGAAGTCAAAGAGCCTCAGTAGTGAGCAAATCCTTGATCCCAGCTAAGAGGTTTTATAAATTTCCTTTTTAGGGCAAGAAGACATGTCCTAAGTTTCTTAGAACTCACCAGGCCAAGTATATGTAACAAGATCAACAGACAATGACTGAATTGTCAGACTAAAGAATCATGCTCGTTTTCTTATACAACCAACCTAGGTATATTTACATAAAACAAGAAATAATATGCTGGCACACTTATGGATATTTCCATGTCCCCCTTAAATACAAATAATCAAGTAAATAGACAATATAAACTCTTATTTGTTCTAGATTTTTGTTTCGTTTGCTTTCTTTTCTGGACTATTATCTCTTTGGTTCACAGGCTATTCTTTCTAGTCAGTTTTTTAAATCTTATTTTAGAGATTTTACTTATTTATTTATTCGAAAGAGAGAGTGTGTGGGTGTGCAAGGGGAAGAGCAGAGGAAGAGAGACAAGCAGACTCCATGCTGAGCAGGGAGACAGACCGGGCTCAGTCCCACAATCGTAAGATCATGACTGGAGCGGAAAACAAGAGTCAGATGCTCAACCAACTGAGCCACCCAGGTTCCCCTCTTCTTAGTTTTTTTTTTTTTTTTTTTTCTAGAAATTGTAGGCTTTTTTATTCAGTTAAGAGGTTTCCTAGATAGTTTCAAACAAATTATTGTTTCATTCTTGTTAGTGTATCTTCCTAAAGTTAGCATTTAAGGATAGTCAGGATCAACTGAGCCCTACAGCGATTAGTTTTCCCAATACATGTACAGAGTATCTGAATGTCTATTTAGCTCTACTTTCAGTCTGTTCTTTTTGCTTAACTAGCAAAAGTAGGGTACATTACACTCAGCTTATTTTTGAAGTTAAGTAGTTTTCAGAACTCAAGAGCAATGCCCCATTTGGAATAACCTAAAAATTCAGTAATGCTTCTCAAACCCAACTATGGCAACCTGCTTTATTCATCACATATCTAACATCATATAGACTCTACAAGCCTGAGGAAAGCGTTGTCAGTATTCCTCAAAGTCTGAATCACAAACAACCTGCATTTGCATCACTTGTAGGTCTTATTAAAAATGCACCTTTTGGAGGGCTCAGTATTTTGAATAAAAATATGTCAGGCCTGTCCAGAGACTGCATGTTTAGTACAATTCTGCAAGTGATTTTAATACAGATTGATAAGAATTATGAGGTGATGTTCTCAACCAATTCCAGATAAATAGGAATCCCTTTCAAGAGGGATTCTTCTCTCTACTCCTCTCACAGTGTTTAGGGTCTTAAAAATAAAAGTTAGAAGATCTAGAGCAGAGCAGCCCAGGTGGCTCAACAGTTTAGCGCCAACTGCAGCCCAGGGTGTGATCCTGGAGACCCTGGATCAAGTCCCACGTAGGGCTCCCTGCATGGAGCCTGCTTCTCCCTCTGCCTGTATCTCTCTCTCTCTCTCTCTCTCTCTCTGTGTGTGTGTGTGTGTGTGCGTCTCTCATGAATAAATAAATAAAATCTTAAAAAAAAAAAAGAATATCTAGAACACCTTGGTTCAAGATAGTCTCAACTCAATGTTAAACAACAACAAATATTACAACTTTTCTAGGCTTTCTTAATTTGAACTGTACCATCATAAGAGAGTATTTACACAGATTTAAGACAGCGCTTAAGCACATATACGGAAACTATGATCAGGTTAACAAAAAGCACTTACTGAGAAATCAGTGTATGCATTTACAATGGCAACAGTATATCATTGATTTAGGTAATAAAATCTGGAAAATGTAGAAAGTCCATGATTCTACAAGTCACTATTACTAAGTATGTAAGTAAGAAAATCACTTTATAATTGTAACTTTTCAAAGCAGATCAGTCATTGAAAATTTGGCAAATGAATAAATGAGATACAATATTTTTTAAAATTTTGATAGTAGGGAAATGTAATGGGGATAGCAAACTATTTTAAAACAATTTTCATCATAAATTATTTCTAGTATATGATCATGTGTAAAATGTTATGATTTTATGATAGACATGCAAACATGTATATATGATTATATTAAAATGTAAAATATCACCACCCTAAAATGAAGGTTATGCTTTAGTTGTGGTGAAAAGAGTAAATATGTGAAACAGAGAGGCATCAAGAGCTGGAGTGTAAAGACTTAATAGATTATTTTCAAGAGTGAAGATCTTCTAACTTTGGCAAAAATAGGTGATGAAAACAATTAGGGCTGGTAAGACTTGCCTGACTGAAGAGACATATGGATTTGAAGGGGCAAAAGGGAAAGGATAGAGGGGTCCAGGAGATGAGAAAAGCATGAGCAAAGAGAGGATATGAATATGTACACTACAAAGATAGAAGCAGGTCTGACTAAAGTTAGTTAAATGTAGGTGAAGCGTGGGGAGAAAAGCAACTTAATCAAGTCATGCTTGGGAAGGCACGGCAGAGATAATTTGATGTGGTAGGAAATAAGGTCATTAATGGATTTTGAACATGAAAGTAACAAGATCAAACTATTATTTTGTTAGTTTTAAAATATCTGTAATATATAGACAAACAGGGGAAATAAATAGGCCATCTTTGAAGTAATCTAAATATATGAAGCACTGAAGGAGAACAAGTAATTCAGATAAGTTTAAAGAAGAAGTAAGAGGACAGCCCAGGTGGCTCAGTGGTTTAGCACCTGCCTTCCGCCCAGGCCCTGATCCTGGAGACCCAGGGTTGAGTCCCACATCCCTCCAAGCAGGTTCCTGCATGGAGCCTGCTTCTCCCTCTGCCTATGTCTCTCCTCTCTCTTTCTCTCTCTCTCCCTGTGTCTCTCATGAATAAATAAATAAAATCTTTAAAAAAATAAAATAAAGAAGAAATAAGAGATAATTTTTATGTTTTTTTTTAATTTTTATGTTTTTAACAGGGCACACAAAGGAGAAAGAATTTAACATAGGAAGTTATAGTCAACTTGAAGAATGGTATTACTAAATGTATTAGTGTTCTACTACTGTTGTAACAAGTATCACAAACTCAGTGGCTTAAAAACACAAATTTATTCTTCCTTTTATAATGAGCCTTATGATTATAATAGGCAAACTCAAATAATCCAGGATAATTTTTCATATCAAAAATCTAAACTTAATCACATCTAAAAACCCCTTTTGCCATGAAAGGTAATATATTCACAGTTTCCAAGGATTTAGATATGGGCATATTTGGGTGGTCATTATTCTGGTTACTAGGCCAAGAAATGAACATGAGAA
Organism: Canis lupus dingo; assembly: GCF_003254725.2. Classification (NCBI taxonomy): domain Eukaryota; kingdom Metazoa; phylum Chordata; class Mammalia; order Carnivora; family Canidae; genus Canis; species Canis lupus. Next base: position 61,951,608 of record NC_064254.1, read on the forward strand.
AGATTAATGTTATTGAACCAGATACATAGTCTCACATACCTAATCTTATTTATCTCCCAAAATTTATAGGAAGAGAGAAGAAAAACTTCCCCTGTAATGCTATAGCTGATAAGATGTAGAACTATGTTTGAAAGCAGTTTTATTTGACTCTCGAGACCATCTTTTTAATGGAAACATTGGGGATCATGCTTTAGAATTATTTAGGGGGAGTAGGCTGGGAATTCTGTTTTAAACATGTTGTTTTTGACATAACTATTATGGCAGTTGGAAATAAAAAACAAAAATGAAGTATCAAGGATGCAGATAAAAATTTAGAAATAATCAACAGAACTAATAATTGAAATCATTAGAGCAGATGAATAAGTAAAGATAATTTTAAAAGAATAATCAGCACTCTTCAGTGAGTTAAAAGATGGGAAAGGAAGACCTTAGGGGTAGAAGGAGAACCAGGAGAGACAGTTACTTCAGAAGGCAAAAAGGAAAACATATTAATTAAATAGAGAAAATCATATTAATGAAATAGAGAAAAGAGTGTAAAAGGTTGCCAAGAGGGACAGGGAGAGGGGAACTGAAGGAAGGCCTTGGCTTTTGGTAAGGAGAAAACAATATTTTGTATCATTAGTGTCTTGAATCAAATTATTTGGGTAATAGGTTATTTGAAGAAAAGAGATGCTTACATTTCAGTAAAGTTTAGGTTGCTGCCCAATAAACATTTTATCATTGAAGTACTATAAAAAAATTTTTTAGATACTATTTTTCTTGAAAAGAGAACATAATGTTCTATTTACATAATGTTCTATTTTTCAAGAATAAAGCAATATAAAATCTTTTTATAGATTTTTTTTAAATTACTGACTTGTACTCTAAATTCCCTAAAATCCTTCAGAATGGTGTGACTGGGCTCCTGCCTCTTGCCTATTCCCTTTGCACTCACTGCCCCACCGTGTTCTTCTCATTTCTCAACATCACTGATAGAGTAACTCTAATCTGTACAAAATCTCTCACTGGGAATCCAGCTCTCCAGGGCTAAATTATCTTTTTATTTCCCTCTGCAGAAACAATTTTATCTTCTACAACACTCTTCTTTTGCTATCACCTCAACGTATTTATATTTTCTGCTAGCAGGAGAAATGCTCATGAATCAAAGTGATTCTTTTCTCATTTTGATGGAATTATTAATACTTAGGCCCTGGATTTCATTGTGAAATGCTAAGAATTCTTCCAAGATTTAGCCACAAGCAATTATATTCTGTGATAAAACCTAAGATATTGTTCTCAAATTACGAAATTTAAATTAAAACTATTTAGAATACTAAATAATAGAATATATGAGTACGAACACTGCATATGAGTGTTTAAGGATAGGCATTGACAGAAAAATTTTTAAAATAAGTTTTGCATGTAGTTGCCATACATATACACACATATAGCATATAACATATACATTATATATAACTATATCTTTAATTTTATATATAACACTATAGTCACATAAATTAAGATGCAAGCACACCTCTTTTATTAAGATTTACTTCATTGTGATTCACAGACATCATATTTCTTACAAATTGAAGGTCTATGGAAACCCTGCATCAAGCAATTCTACGGATGCCATTTTTTCAACAGCACGACTCAACTACTTGTCTCTGTGCCACTTTTTGGTAATTGTCACAGTCTTTCAAACTTTTCCATTATTATTATATTTGCTATGGTGAAATGTGATCAGTGATCTTTGTTGTTAGTATTGTAATGGTTTGGGGATGCCACAAAATGTGCCCATATAAAACCACAAACTTAATGGATGAATGTGTGTGTTCTGACTGCTTGACTTACTGACTGCTTCCCCATCTCTCTCCCTCTCATGGGGCCTCTGACACAGCAAAATTGAAATGAAGCCAGTTAATAACCATACAACAGCCTCTAAGTATTCAAGTGAAAGGAAGAGTCACATATCTCTTACTTTAAATCAAAAACTAGAAATAATTAAGTTTATTAAGGAAAGCTTGTTGTGAGGTGAGACAGGCCCAAAGCTAGGTCTCTTGTACCAGTTAGCCAAATCATAAATGCGAAGTATAAGTTTTTCAAGGAAAATAGAAGTGCTACTTTAGAGAACACACAAATAATAAAGTGAAAGAGCCTTATTGCTGATATGGAAAAAGCTTTAGTGGTCAAGATATAAGATCAAACCAGCCACAACATTCCCTTAAGCCAAATCCTAATGCACAGCAAAACCCTGAAGTTTCTGATGCCTGGGTGGCTCAGTGGTTGAGTGTATGCCTTTGGCTGAGGGCGTGATCCCTGAGTTCTAGTACCAAGTCCCACATCAGGCTCCCTGCAGGGGAGGGAGCCTCCCTCTGCCTGTGTCTCTGCTTCTGTCTGTGGTCTCTCATGAATAAATAACTAAAATCTTAAAAAAAAAGAAAAAGAAAACTAAAGGTCTTCAATTCTATTAAGGTTGAGAGGTGAGGAAGCTGTAGGAGAAAAGCTTGAAGCTAGCAGAGGTTGGTTCATGTGGCTTAAGAAGCTATCTCCATAACAGAAAAGTGCAAGGTGAAGCAGCAACTACTAATGTAGAAGCTGTTGCAAGCTATCCAGAAGATCTAGCTAAGATAATTCACAAAGGTGGCCATCCTACATAACAGATTTTCAGTATAGCTGTAACAGCCTTCTATTGGAAGAAGATGCCATCTAGGACTTTCATCACTAGAGAGAAGTCAATACCTACCTTTAAAGGACAGGTTGACTCTCTTGTATTGAGCTAATACAGCTGGTGGCTTTAAGTTGAGGCCAATGCTAATTTACCACTGAGAGTCGTAGGGCCCTTAAGAATGGTACTAAATCTACTTTGCCTGTACATTATATGTTGATCTATAAATAGATCACAAAACCTTGATGACAGCACATGGTTTGCTAAATATTTTAAACCCACCTTAAGAAAAAAGATTCCTTTCAAGATATTACTACTCATTGACCTGGTCACTCAAGAGCTCTAATGGAGATGTACAACAAGATTAATGTTATTTTCATGCCTGCCAACACAACATCCATTCTGCAGCCCATGGATCAAAGAGTAAGTTCAACTATCAAAATGTATTAAGAAATACATTTAGTAAGGCTATACCTGCCATAGATAGTGATTCCTCTCATGGATCTGGGCAAAGTAAATTGAAACCTTCTTGCAAGAATTTACCATTCTAGATTCTGTTAGGAAAAAACATAACTCATGGGAAGAGTAAAAAAAATATATCAACAATAATAGGAGTTTGGAAGAATTTGATCCCAACTTTTACAGATGACCTTGAGGGGTTCAAGACTTCAGTGGAGTAACTAAATGCAGATGGAGTGGAAATAGTAAGAGAACTAGAATTAGAAGTGGAATCATTAGAAGATGTAACTGAATTGCTGCTATCTCATAATAAAACCTTAACAGAGTTATTACATTTTATGAATGAGCAAAGAAAATGATTTCTTGAGATGGAATCCACTTCTGGTGAAGATGCTGTGAAGATTGTTGAAGTGGCAAGGGATTTAAAATATATACGAATTTAGTTGATGAAGTGGCAGGGTTTGAGAGAATTGACTCCAGTTTTGAAAGAAGTTCTACATGTAAAATGCCATGAAACAGTTATCACTGCTACAGAGAAATCATTCATGAAAGGAGGAGTTGGTCAATGTAGCAAACTTCATTATCTTAATAATTTGCCACAGCCACCTCGGCCTTCAGCAACTACTCCCCACCCCACCTCTGCCCGCCACCCCCCCCCCATCACTCAGGGGCCATCAATAGAGAGGCAAGACGTTCCACCACAAAACATAATGACTTTAAAAGCTCAAATGATAGTCAACATTTTTTAGCTAAAGTAGCTAAAAGCTTAAAAACTTTTAGCTAAAGCTAGTAAAGTATTTTAAGATATGTGCTTTTCAGGGGGTTATGCTCTTGTAAATTTAGTAAACTACAGTATCATATAAACATAACTCTTACATGCGCAGAGAAGTTAAAAAAAAAAAACAAAACGTCATTTGACTCACTATATTGCAGCATTCACTTTATTTCAGTGTTCTGGAACCAAACCCAACTCATAGTATCTCCAAGGAGTATTTGTATTTCAATTCTTTCTACAGTGATTCATAGAATTAGTAATCTTCAGTCCCAAATCTCTTTTGAATTCTGACAAGATTATTCTAAATTTCATTTAGAAGAAATGGAGACTGATGTCAGAAAAGAAAATGTGAAGAAAAGGTAAAAAGCAAACAAACAAACAAAAACCCCAAGAAAGTACCTGGCATTCTAAGTACAAAAATATATTATAAATAAAAAATAAAAACATTATCATTGGCCTGGAATTAAACTAGAACTCCTCTTCCCCCCCTTCCCTCAAAGACATTTCCTACAGATTTAACAGAGTAAAGGAGAATAATATCTGAGCAAAAAAGATAATTTATTACATGGTAATGGTGATATAAGGTAATGCTTGGGGAAAAAAAATTTTTAAGTCATCCTTCAAATTATATCCTAGATCAATTATCGTAAAATTCAAACTTCATAAATACTAATGTAGTATAAGAAAATATCTAATTTTAAGGCAGAAATAGTCTTCCTAAGCATAAAGGCATTGAAAGAAAGTAAAATAGAAAATTCAGATTTATTTAAAATATTTATTTTTTTGAAAGAGAGGGCATGCATGAGGTGGGGAGGGGCACAGGGAGAGAATCTTAAGCAGGCTTCAACCCCATGGTGGAGCAAATGAGGGGCTCCATCTCATACCCTATGAGATCATGACCCAAGCAGAAACCAAGAACAGGACACTTACCCAACAGAACCATTCAGGTGCCCCTCAGCAGACTTGACTACATATTTTTAACTGTCCGTACCTCTTCAAGTAACAAACTTTAAAATATCATTTGCCCCAAATATGATAAACAAAGTTTACTATTCTCATTATGTGAAGGTCTCACACAAATCAAATCTAAGCACTAAAACCCAAACAGAATAATTGGGAAGGGACATGAAAGGTGATTCATGGGATTTTTTTTTTAAAGATTTTACTTATTGATTCATGAGAGACTCACAGAGAGAGAGGTAGAGACATAGGCAGAGGGAGAAGCAGGGAGCCCGACCTGGGACTCGGTCCCAGGACTCCAGGATCACGCCCTGGGCTGAAGGTGACGCTAAACCACTGAGCTAGGGGGGCTGCCCGATTCATGGAATTTAAATATGTAACAAGTTTTAAAAATGTCAGTCTCAATAATAATAGGGGAGAAGCAAATTGAGATAATAAATAAAAATTTTCAATTATCAGATTTAAAAAGTTTTATTCAACTATTACCTAAATTTGGGAAACCTAAAGTAGCATTTGTCCTCTTATACATTGGCAGAAAGGCTTTATTGTCAGATATTTTGGGGAAAATAACTTGAATATCAAAACTTTATTTATATTAAGTAAGCTACAGATTCACATATGATTACATGCTAAGGTATTTTTAGTTGCTCTATTACCATAATTTGTGCTGTGTAACAAATTACCACAAATTGGGGTGCCTGGGTGGCTCAGTGGTTGAGCGTGTGCCTTCGACTCAGGGTGTGATCCTGGGGTCCTGGAATCAAATCCCACATCAGGCTCCCTATGTATAGCCTGCTTCCCCTTCTGCCTGTGTCTTTGCCTTTCTCTGTGTGTCTCTCATGAATAAATAGATAAAATCTTTGAAAAAAATTACCACAAATTTAGCAGCTTTGTAACACTGTTTAATAGCTCACAGTTCTAAAGGTTAGAGGCCCGGTGTGTGTAGGGCAGAGAATCCAGCCACATGCCAAAGGTTGAAACCAATGTGTCCCGAAGGCTGTGCTCCTTTCTGGAGGCTCTGGGCAAATTCCACTTCTAAACTCAGCAATGGTTTTGATAGGATTCGGTTGCTTCTAGTTATAGGACTGAGGACCCATTTTTCTGTTGGCTGTCCCTAAATCTAGCCAGCTTCTAGAAGCCACTTGCATTTTGTAGCACATGACCCTCTCTCCATCTTCAAGCCGACAACAATGCAGACTCCTTGTGCTTTTAAAGTCTTTGATTTCTTCCTCTGCCACCAGTCAAAAACAAAACAAAGCAAAACAAAACTCTGCTCTTAAAGGGGCTCATGCGATTAGAATAGGCCCACCAGGATAATCTCCCTACTTGAAGGTCAACTGTGGCAAATACTTCTACAAAATCCTGGGGATGATAGCTCATTATTTTCACAGGTCTAGCAATGAGGGCACGGCATTGTGAAGGCCACGTTTAGAATTTGGCTTGCCACAACAGCAGCGTTTTCCGTTGTGAAGAATTAGAAAACAAGTTGGTGAGTAACAGTAGAATGCTTCAATCAATAATCATGTATCTGTATTTTACATTATGAGGCAGCCACCAAAATTGATGCCTTCCAGTAATAATTATTGCCTGGAGAAATTAAGGCATGATGTTAGAAGAAAAAAGAAAAAAAAAACATCTTAAAACATATGAAGCCAAGATGCTACAATTAAATTTATATCCATAGTTCTTTTGACTTATGGGCTCTTTTTAGAATCTAATAAGAATTATAAATCTTTTCTCCAAGAGAATATATATACATATACAAATGTTGATTGTAATAAAGATTGTCCGTAGAGTTCCTAGAGGTCCCAGATTGTCAGAAGGTAGAGGAGGGTCAATAAGGTACTCTCCAAACTGAGAAGACGCTTTGAGACCAAAAAATGATGCAAGCCATCCCATACCATTTATACAGTTTTATCCGGGGAGAGAGGGGGGGAAATCCCTGTGGATGGATCACTGGGCATCATGCAGCTATTCTATGCCCACTCCAAACCTCAATCCACAGCTTTTATAGACTGAGAAGCACTATAGTGAGGTCAAAGGTAGTTACCTGACAAGGTCCTACCTGTACACCAGTCATCTCTACTAGTTATCTAAGGTGGCCTCCTATGTATGCTACTAGGGAAGATCAGAACAAGCCTTCTGTGTTCCTGCCAGAGCATATACTAACCTCCACAGGGCCTGGAACATGTAGCTCCCAGGGAGGTCATTGCACAAACACAAACAAGATAGAGGGCCAGAGTCAGTATTGTTAGCACTTCCACACAATAAGAACTCTTAACTAATTGTATATAATTCTAAAGGTAGCACTAAAAGCAATACATTCTCCTATCTTCGCTTTAATAATTTACTGTATATAGTACCCCATTCTGTGTTCCCGTAGGTAGTCTTTTATCATGTTCTTATCACTATTTCTGAGAATCCCTAGGGAAGGCTTACATATTCCACCAATCTCTTCTCATTATCCCTTTCCACCTTTTGTTCTAGACCACTGCTCCCTGCTTCTTGGTGCCTAGTAACCAATTTTTTTTGTGTGTTCAGTGGTAGCTATGTCTTCAAAACTAATGAGCCCAAATGTGAAAAGAGTCTCCTTCCTGAGTTCCCTCAAAGCTCAGTTAACATAGGCCATAAAGTGTGGCTAAACTTTATAAAAGGCCACATTATATAAATATGCTACAGAGCAGAAAACAAAAACCCAAAGCTAGATGTCAGATACTCTCTTCCACAAGTTATTGGCCATACATCTGTTCAGGGCATCCTTGACCTGGCATTTCATAGGCGATCTTGCTCCTGAGACTTGCCTGCAAATATGTTGGAAATGAGTCTTATTTCTCCGAAAGGAGTCTCCTTGGGCATGTCTTCTTTCTTCTAGGATCCAATATGCCACTTGGCCCTCCCTAAAGGAGCTCCTCTCTCCTTCCAATTCAAGATTCATTCCCTTTTATCTTGTCTCATTTCTTGACCGATGTCGCATAATATTCAAAGACTATGGTTAGGAGGAGTTAAACCTAATAGTCAACGATCAATTTTCCACATTCTTGGTTATTCAGTTCATCAGATGGCCCATTCAGCAACACTGTCAGTCTAGTCATTGTAGTTCTATATCCAACCTGGTTGAGTTCCACTGGGTAGTCTAATCCCGTCAAGGTAAAGGAAAGAAGTCTACTGCTCTCTCCCACTAGATGCATCGGGCTTAGAATACAGGGATGTTGGCACATCCTTCCCCCAAAACAGTATTTCTCAGAGACAGTCCACCATAAATAGAAGTCAGAAAAAATTCTACAAGCTAAGAATTCACCAAAATATATTCATCCAACAAATTGGACTAAATAATATAATCTGTGGAACAGCCTCAAACCTCCTATTTGGATTACTTAACTTGCTCAAGATATCCTCTGGAAATCTGGAGGCCTATCCAAGGAAAATCTGTCTACAATGGTCCTGAGTAAGAGGCTCTCCCAAAAAGGTTCCTTTCAGAGTGAACAAGGCCTACGCCAAACTTGAGTTTCCATCAAATATAGAATCAACACTTTAAGAAAGTGATAGTTTTCTGAGACAATATTCAAGAAATCCAAATTCCAACTCCAGGAAAAATAAAAGCATAATGACAATTTCAAAGCAGCAGTTTATCTTTGGTCCAAACACATACTCATCCATTTATAAAAATATGCTACAAGAAAAGACAAAAAAATACGGATGTTATTTTATGACTTTTAGTTTGTATGTGTTTCCCTTATTTTATACACTTTATATATTATGGTCACTTTAGAATATATCGTCAAAAATAAAATTCATACACATTGAATCCAGTTTGATCCTTATTATAAATACTTTAATATGATTTCCTGATGATAATTATCTTCCTAGGCTAAATTATATTTTCACTATGTTTAAACTGAAAAACACTGAGTTTATTCTAATGTGAACAAGAACAATTTCAGGAGAAAAAAGAGAACTCTGAGATCTAAGGTAGTTTATTTTAAAATGAAAATATCTAATCATTACTCAACTATCTATAATAAGAAATAAGAGTGGCCAAACAGTAAACCCAGACCTAGTAGAGATAATTTATTAACTATATATTGGCATGCTAAATATAACTGCTCTGTGCTTCAATTAATGTGACAACAGGAAGATGAGACTCTTTACTACTTTAGAAACTTGTTTTGAGGAAGAGATTATTTAAATATAGGCTGTAAATAAGCTGTTAAAATAACAAGAATATGAATAAGTTCAGCCAGCTGAGCAACAGAAAATGCAATCAGTAATGAGTGACTTACTGTTTACATGCTTACTCTTGATGATGGGCATTTAACACTCAAAGTTAAATTTAACATGGTGGTTTCTTAGTATGCTAAAGGGAAGATGGACTTTAATTTAAACGAGCTCACTAACTTGCAGGGAAAACCACTGTAGAATCCATCTAAAAGAGTGTCACTTTTTTAAAATCATGAAGCTATCAAAATATGAGAGAGGACACAAGAAAGAGGATTCAATGTGGCTGGACCTCTCAAGAAGGTTTATATCCTAAGAAAAATGTAAGGGAACAATTATAAGTTCTTTTGTAGTTACCATCTTACTTTTTTATTTCCATCCCAAAGGTCCAGTTACTAAATAAAGTCAAGAGGTTGGTTGTTCAGGAGTTGGCCCTGAAACAGGTAAGGAGCTGAGCAGGAGAATGCTATGAGAGCAAGCCCCATTTCCAGCATGCAAATAGTAGCAGGTAAATCTAAACATGGATTGGTTTAGATTAGAAACACGGGATGGAGTAGGGGAACAATCTGTTGGAGAAACATTCAACACCAACGTTCAAGAATAAAGAGTTGAAAAATAACCTCCTGAATTTAAATGATGCCAACTTTCCAGTTCCAATGAGCCTGCTGATTTCTGTAGCCTTAATCACTATATTGATATTTCATATAACAGATTTGTTCATGGAAAAATGACAGGTTACCATCCTTCTGGTTTTGTCTCAGTTTCTCATTTCAATGAAAGCTTTCCTTTTTTTTTAAGATTTTATTTATTTATTCATGAGTGACACAGAAAGAGAGGAAAAGACATAGGCAGAGGGAGAAGTAGGTTTCCTAATGGGGAGCCTGGACTTGATCTCAGGACCCCGGGATTACAACCTGAGTCAAAGGCAGATGCTCAACCACTGAGCCACCCAGGTGCTCCTCAATGAAGGCTTTCAGCAAAAGATCATTTCCACATCTTGTGAGACGACAGCTCCAAATAAGGATCTAAGTTGGCATGTGAACTCAGAGTTCTCTTAATGTATTAAGTCATCCTAATATATTTAGACCTCAAATATAGATCAGGTCAACGGCTTTATCTGAGGTTTTACATGTAAAACTACAGAGTCAATAGTTTCTAAATACAGCCTGTCGACTTCACAGCAATAAAGAGCACTACATAAACTTGAATATCGGGCCTTCCTACATTTAGATACACTGGTCATCAAGTACTGGGCTGAACTTGTGGCATAATTTATACAATATCAGAATTGAAATTATGAAAATAAACTGTTACTAAAATAGAAGAGTTAGAAAGCAGGCATACTCCAGTTGGGATGCATTCTCACGCACTGGAAAAGAACACTGAATACCTGTACTTTCTATTCTAACATTTAGGACAACTTAGAGTAAACTGTTCATGTGAGTCTCTGTTCACATTGTGCCTTTTATTATAGAAGGAGCCAATTTTGTCCTACTCCTATTATAACTCCATTGCCCAGCATATTGTAGGTGAATTATTAATGAAGGAAGGAAGGAAGTATATGTGAGTGCACATATAAAAGAATTGGTGTTTTGTTTGCTGCTGATCTATATAAAACTTTGTCGTTAGCCAAATTTGCCTCATTTCCTCAGCTTCCCTCCCTCTGCTTGTTCTGATCTATGTAAATTATTTTATTTCCTTTACAAAACCCTAGTGTTCTGTGTCTTTCAGGAAAGGAAGCGGTATCAAATATTTACATTTTAATATGAAAGTAAGAAAATCTCTCTAGTTTTCAGTAATACTGCTAAAATGTGGAAGAAAAGAGGTTTTCACAGATAGGACTTTCTAGCATCAATAGTCAGTGAGGGGTGAAGCGAACACAGCAACTGATAATTCCAGGAAAGAATCAAGACATTTCTCCCTCCTAATGACTTGTTTCCGCAGAAGGATGAAAATTTTAAAACAACCAATACTACTTTTGTGCTAAAGTTTGGGTTGCCCCCAAGATACAAACAACCACTTAGCAGATGCCCAGAAGTATCCAATCTCAAAGTAGTAAATTACAGTGTGTCTCTTCTTCTTTATTCATGCTGAAATCCAATAGAACTCTTATTTTTTTAAAAAATTTTATTTAAATTAAATTAATTAACATGTAATGTATTATTGGTTTCAGAGGTAAAGGTCAGTGATTCATCAGTGTTATATAATAGTCAGTGCTCATTACATCACAGGGCTCCTTAATATTCATCACCCAAGTACCCCTTCCTGCACCCTCCTCCCCTCCAGTGATCCTCAGTTTATTTCCTATGACTAAGTCTCATATGGTTTGTCTCCCTCTCTGGTTTTGTATGTTTTATTCTTTCCTCTCTTCCCCTATGATCCTCTGTTTTGTTTCTTAAATTCCACATATGAGTGCGATCATATGATAATTGTCCTGGGTCTCTAGGATCATGCCCTGGGCCTAAGGCTCGTTAAAACACTGGGCCACGGGGGGCTGCCCTCCTATTTCTATTGTTAAAGGTAAAATTCCAGCTGTGAAATTCATTATAGTTCAAATTGAATCCTTCAATCCAACTTTGTCTGAATTTCCCCCTCCAAATCCTGGTCGTTTCTCTTTACCTTTGTTTGTTACCACCATGCCTAGGAATGAAGACCTCTCCACCTACCACCCACTACTATTACTAGCAGTGGAATCTCAGTTAGATACATCCCCCTCTGGCCCTTAAGATCAGGTTTCCCCATAATGCAGACAATTGTCATTGGACGGTATCCACATTAGTGAGCTAACAGAACAACAAGAAGCCTTTAATGAAATCAAACCTTTTCCACTTAATATCATTTAAAATGAACTACTACTCTGAAGCAATGAACTAAAAGAAAACTTTGTTTTCAGACTATTCCTTTTCTCAAGAGCTCTATTCTTTACGGTTTCCCTGCCTGCAACCTGCGACTTGGAAGGTTTCAGGAAGATTAGGAAATGATTTGATGACACACCCGTGCCATAAGCAAAAGTCTAGTATTTGTCAGCTAATAAATTGCCTTAGCAGGACAAACCTTGCGTAGGTGAGTGTTTGGTTGTTGTTTTTGAAGATGGAAAACACTTAAGAGTTTTTAAATGTAGATGGCTGGAATTGCTTTGAGAGAAAAACAGCTGAAAAAGATAGAGGAGATAATTCATAAGAAAGGAAAGAAAACTAAAGTCCATAGAAGAGGTAGAAGAACGAGCCTTAGACAAGACGTAGCAAAGCTCTGTTCTAACAGATGAAAGGGGGGCAAGATGTAATAATACTGCAGGGGAAGTTGTGCAATCATATCTGGCTGTTTCTGTGTGCAAAAGAATATGAGGTCCCTGAGGAGTCTGGCTGCTAGTTAAAAAACCCATATGTGATTTTTCAGATGTGACCATAGGCAATTACAAAGGCTTTGCCTTTCGGGCCTCACAGGGGAAGATGCCCTCCCCACAGCCGACTTGGTGCAGAGCCAAGGCAGTGCAGTCTCCAAATGGAGCTGCAGTCATGGACTCAGGCACCTCTGGCCGCTCATGTTCTTCACATTTTTACATTCCTAGATCTCTTTATTTGAGGCTTTGAGCAGAGGTCTTAAGATCACTCTTTCCTACTGACTTGGTAGCCAATACTTTCCCACATCACCTCACACTCCCCTCAACCCAGGGTCTATAAAACTACAGAGCCTTTTTTTCTCTGCTCCCTCAACAATTAGACAACCCCCAGGTCTGTGCGGATCCACCTTATTCTCCAACAGTGTGCCTTTCCATGAGGGCAAAAGGAAAAGGGGATGTTGACATTTTTTTTTTCCAATTTTAGCCTCTTGCTTATACCATCACAGTAAGGGATTAAAGGTTTAACTCTTTAATTTCAGGCTTGTTGCTTTAATTGGCTACTCTGCCTCCTGACAGCCCAGCTCTCACCTCCAGGTCTGCTGAGCTCCTGACAGTCTCTTCTGAGAGGCTTGTCAAAAGTTCTGACTTCAGTCTTATTTCTTCATTCCCAGCCACCATGTGCTCTTGAGCAAGGTGCTCTATATATCTAAACCTCAATTTTCTCACCTATAAAATAGGGATTAAAGAGAGAAAACAACCAATCTTTATATAGTTACTACGAGGATTAACTGATGTGGGGCATATAAAATACTTAATACTGGAAAATTCGGGATATGAAGTTGAGTTGTTTGTACATTGCTAAGCAAATGCTGTAAAATTTGTTTCTTTTTTAAGTAATCTATGAACATGGTAAAAAAAAAACTGCAAAGGAAAAATATGTATATAAGCTAAGGATAATTCTTCTTTCTGGTCTCTACTTGTCTACTAATAACACATTTTTGGTGTAATCCTGCAAATTTAAGTGTCACTCATAGGTAGGTAGAACTCAACCTCCCCAGAATGTAAATAAAATATCTACTCCCCAGAATGTAAATAAAATATCTAATTATATAAATTTAATATGCTATAGCTAATGTGTATCCTTGATTAGTTCAAAATTTCTTCACCAATTTATATCATTAAATGAAAATACCCACAATAATTCTAGCGTCTGAGTATGCTTTTCTACATATCACACCTTGCAGGTAAGTTATATTAGCTTCTTGAGAAACAAATACCAGCTTTTCCTCTGAAATGTGAAACTTTTCTAATTACCCAGAGCAATCCTTTATGTTCTTAAACAGTAAAGCCTTAAGCGAAAGGAGTAGGGAAATTTATCAATTATGTTTCCAGAAAAGGCTTTAGTTTTAATTCCTAAGGTGATATGGATTCTTAACTAGCCATTATTACTAGGAATTATCAGTTTGGTGCAATGTGAATGCTTTTTTATTTTTGAGTACCCAGTAATACTGTTTGAAATCAAAAAGAGAAAATGGATTCATAATACAAATTAAAGAAAGTAATTCATTTTTGAATAGCTTATCTTCCATTCCTAAGTAAAATTACTAGAACAAATGATGTTTACCTATAACATTTCTGCCTCTGTCTTGAGAGATCAGTGAGGAGCTGAAGTAAGTCAGCCCCAACACTGGCCTCCCTTGCTGGAGCCCTGTAGAAGTTCTAGACTTTGCATTTTGGCAGGACAGCAAGTCATTTTTTTCTTCCTCAGAACTCATTATACTTACCTCGTTATATTCTTTTCCTTTGTTTATGTCAATCTCCATAAGACACTCAAGTTGTCCTCTAGATCTCACTCCACGCTGCTCTGTGCATTCCCACTTCAATCCACTATCCCTTCCCAACTGTTTGAACTTTTGCTCTGGGTCAGCTGGAATTCATAGCTAATCATTAGCAAAATCCCTAAAATCCTCACCACATCTCCATGGTTTCTTTTGTCTCTTTGGTCTGAAATCTGACTTTCCCCTGGGGAAACTGTTTCCTCTGAGGACTGGACATGTTCTCTTCCAAAGCCCTTCTAATACCAGAAATAACAATAGATTAAAGGATATGGAAACTAAATGTAATACATGATCTCAGATCGTATCCTGGGGCAGGGAAACACAGACAGTGGATCAGACAATAGTATTCTATCAATATTTACCTGGATAATTATAGTATCCAATAACCATATCAACATATATGTTGCAGGGATCCCTGGGTGGCTCAGCGGTTTAGCACCTGCCTTTGGCCCAGGGCATGATCCTGAACCTGGGATCAAGTCCCACATCAGGCTCCCTGCATGGAGCCTGCTTCTCCCTCTGCCTGTGACTCTGCCTGTCTCTCTCTCTCTCTCTCTCATGAATAAATAAAAAATAAAAATAAAAAACATATATGTTGCATAATTATATGGTGGTAACATAAGACATTGTCCTTATTCTTAGAAGGTACACATTGACATGCTTTGAAACAAAGGCATGTAATATTTCAACTTAAAGCATTTCAAAAGTTATATGTATATTGTGAGAGAAAGAAAAAGAGAGACAGAGAATAATAAAAAAGAAATGAGGCAAAGTATGAACAACTCCTGAATCTGATAACTGGTATACAGGCGGTACTCCTGCAAATTTTTTTTTTTTTAAGAATTTAAAATTTTATCCAAAGAACGGTTACAATCAACCAGTCATGGCTGACCCCAAAGTTTTGAGCTCGAATGACTGGAAGATGATCAGCTCTACTAGGAATCCCAGAGGAAAGTAAGAAAGGGTGGAAGGGGAAGATAGGATTGAGCTGTGAACATGTGATTTTGAGGTGCAACACTTCTGTTAGGACATGATTCCTGAGCAACAGCTGGAGCTTTACATGTGGATAAGAGATGGTGGCAGAAAGACAGATTCCCTATTATTATTATGAAAGAGCCTAACAAATACATCTGAAACCCTCCAGAAAAAAAATATATGTTAAAAATAGTTATGTGCAGGTTATTTTAAAAAGCCAGTAGTCAGAAATCTCAGTGAATAAGAAATTCAATAAAATATATTATTCATAGGTCAGCAAACTGCCAAAGAGTATCTCAAACGAAACGCTGATTTAAATCAGGCTGATCACCGTCCTCTGTTTATGTTGTGTTGACTCACAAATCTTGAAGGCTGGACTGATGTTAATTGTTACTTTAATTGTGGTGCAGGGAATAAAAGGGGCAGTTCATATTTTAGCATTATTTCTTTTTATTCCTGAAAGCACCAGAGAATATGTGGCCTTTCAATTATACTTTAGAAGTAGCTCAAGACTGCAGACAGCACTGCATTTTAATAGACAAGCTTAATTGACTTCTGTTCTTGAATGACTGATGTGTGGTCTCTCTGGTAATGCTGACTGCCACCTGTTCTGTAATCATTTTAATCATCGAATTACCACATGGCACCAGTTAGGGATGCTACCAGTCTGTAACATGACAGACATTTTAAGGGCCATTTGTTTTTCTATTTATATTGCACTGATGAATTGAATTTGGGAGAGATGGATGATCCAAAGGGGACTCATTGAGGCTCTGGATGGACCCTCCCATCTCTAAAACAGTGCTTCCTTAACCCCCAAGAACCACTGAGCCCCTCCACCAAATTGACGAAAACATGTTTGTTTTGCATAGAAAAATGTACAATTGGTCTGAAACTGTTTTTTATTTCTTTCTTTCTTCCCCCTAAAAGATGTCTTATAAAACTGAAATGTCACTCAGACAAACAACTATTTTAAGAAGTGGTTGCTATAAGGATGCTGCATACCAAAGGGGATCTTTTAAAAAACTTCAGTCTCCGATGCAAATGCATTTCTTAGATCATACGACGCAGCTGTGTAGTAAATGTATGCGCTCTTGGCTATAGTTCTGGTACATTCTTTGAAGAAAACCTTCTCCACAAAAACATCAGTCAAGAGGCACAGAAAACAGACTAGGCATTCCACTCCATTACTTTTGTGCTGACTGCTTTCACACACTATAGTGCCATGCTTGTCTGAACACTTATATAATCATATTTATTTTAAAAGAATTGGTTTTATTGTATATCTTAAAGCAATACTCAACCCACATATAGGTACCTGTGGGAATAAAAAATGCTACTCTTACCATTTAAGCGAGGTGATGAAATATGCCCTCATTTTAAGGCAAAAACATTTATGGAAAACTACCTTGGTATTATCTTTCCTTTGTGGTGGTTGTTTTAACCCTAGTCTTGACCCCAAAGTACAATTCAGTTTATTTACTCTTCCAACAATACTACTGCTAACTGTGGAGGATTTAAGTAACGTAGGAGAAAAACTTAATCAAAATCACATTCCCATTGCTTCAGAGGATATTTTACAGTGGTATTTCTAGTTTTTATGGAGCTACCCAGGCTGCAACTAAATTAATTCTTTTAATTATTTTATACAATATTTACTAAAGTAAAACGGCTACATAACACATATTTTCTGCTTTGTGAATATAAAACCATAGCAATTATTTGGTGCATTTACTACACAAAAAGTGTATTTGGTTAATTAAAAGGAGCATATCTATTATTTCTTTCAGTGGCACTCTACATTTTTAATGCTACTGGTGATAAAATTTTATTTCTAACTCATTATACTAGATTCTATATGGTATTTCTGAATGGAAAATGACTGACAACCATTTAGACTGTGGTGACCACATTATGTGACTAAAATTGAGTGCTGTCTACATGAGCAACATGAAGTGTAGATGAAAATATAAGAATAGGAAACCTGTTAATGGCAACCACAGTTGGATGAACTATTTTTTTTTTTTTAAATAGCAAGATGAGTAGACATCAGTGGTCATCTGAGAACAGTGGATCCACTCTGTGGGGAGCCTCACAGAGGGGACACAGCTGGAATGAAGAGTAGAGACCTGGAAGCGAAGGAAGAAGGTATAAGAAAACTCAGAGGGCAGCCCTGGTGGCTCAGCGGGTTTAATGCCACCTCCAGCCCAGGGTGTGATCCCAGAGACCCAGGATCGAGTCCCACATCAGCCTCCCTGCATGGAGCCTGCTTCTCCCTCTGCCTGTGTCTCTGCCTCTCTGTGTCTCTATGAATAAATAAATAAAATGTTAAAAAAAAAACTCAGAGCTTATCCTCAGCTTCCAGTCTAGAAGAAGTCCATGAGCATTCTCTTTCCCTTTCTCTCTTTTTTTTTTTTTTTAACATCTACAAGTTTATGCATGTGACTCTAATGGACTCTCTCTCTTAAATTTAAAAACATGAAGTTTCAGTTTCTACAGATGTCTTAGAGAGGGGTGGGAGGGAGGTGGGAGGAAAAGGGAGAGACAGAACTATGTCTGTTAGGAAGTAAATGAATTATAAACTGATTTTTTTTTACAAATATAAGCAATAGTCAAAATAATGAGCAGATACGTCACTACAATAAAACAGAGACAATTTGAAGTTGAATTATATTTATTTTTATAAATTGTCAACTAATTGTTTAGATATTCTATAAAAGGGTTATCTCTATTAAGACTAAGGATTACTGCTGTCAACGGAAATTATTTCAGTCAGCTTCTGTAAGTCATAGAAAAAGCAGATTTACTATAGAGCAATCTCCATTTATCTTCAATAAAACTTATCGAAGGTATATATAACCATTGCCTTAGAAAGTGATTTCGACACAGTACTTGTCTCAAAAGGGCTTAAAACCTACTTGAAATCAGCCATCAGAGTATGCGTAAAGGTATACATGAGTCTATAAAACACTGTCTATAAATCCTTTATAGTGATTAGAGTAATAGGAACACAACTAAACAGAAGAAATTACAATATTGCAGATAAGGAATCAGAAGTGTCCAAGGGAAAGAAACAAAAAATACAAGATATAATGTGTGGGGGGAGACAAAGATCCATAGAAGTAATGCTCTAATGATGGCAACAAAAATGACCGTAATTAATGCATTATATACTAGACCATATGCTCAAGTAGACAGAGATATTTTGTCTATATTTTTTTATTGCTGTGCCCTCAGTTCCTACAACTCTGCCTGGCACATAATAGGTGCTCAATAAGTGTTTATTGTGTAATGAAATAAAGTGCCAGATAGCTTATGTACATGATGTTTAATCCTTTACTCTTCTGCAACATAATTTTTATTCCTTTTTATATTTATTTTTTAAATATTTAAAAATTTAAAAATTATCTTTTTATTATGGAAATATAGTTGACATGAAATGTTACATTAGTTCCAGAAGCATAACTTGGTGATTTTTAGTCCCATTTTTAAAAATTAAAAGCTAAGGCTCAGAATGGCTAAGAACCAGGCTAAAGTCATACAGACAAGCTTCCTTCTGCAGACACACTGAATTAAAAGGCAGACCTCTAGACTCTATTCTTTTAAAAACAAATATGGCAATCTGTTGGCCATATAGCATTGATGGTAAAGATCAGATTGGTCCATATGAAGGGCTTTACAAACATGTTATAAATAAAACATATAATAAGGATGTCCCCAATAGATGGTGTTACTGAAATAAATAAAAATGTATGAAAAAATATATGAAAGGGAAGTTGCTTCTTTTTTTGGGGGGGGGAGGTATTTTCTTTGAGAGGGCGATTTACGGCTATTGCATTGAAATATTCATGTAACACCCAGGAAACAGAAATGGTCTCCTACACAACTGAAGAAAAAGGCATAAAGCTGGCAGTCTAGGGCATATATTTGAAGTCATCTGGAGAGTAAACTCATGAAAAGAATCAGTTTTAAAAGGAAACAACGCAGAGCTAAGAAGGGTAAAGGGTTAAAGAATGTCCATGATGAGTGAAGAAAAGACTAGAAATAGAAATAAAATGAGGAGTAGAAAGAGAAGCAAAGTAGTACAAGATCACAAAGGGCAAAAAGGAAGGACTCCTACTAAGGAAGCACTGCCTGTAGCATCCACTGTAGAGGGGACAGATGACATGGAAAAGCCATGGCATTTGGTTATCTGATTTGGCAGAAGCTAGTTTAAAAGAGAAATAAGATGTGGGATGCCTGGGTGGCTCAGCGGCTAAGCATCTGCCTTCAGCCCAGGGCGTGATCCTGGAGACCCGGGATCCAGTCCCACGTCGGGCTCCATGCATGGAGCCTGCTTCTCTCTCTGCCTGTGTCTCTGCCTCTCTCCCTCTGTGTCTCTCATGAATAAATAAATAAAATCCTTTAAAAAAAGAGAAATAAGTTGCATCCTCATTTTATGTTTAATCTTTGTAAAAACTTAAGTATTTTTAAAACAGAGTGAATGGGGTAGTGGAGAAATGAGATTGAAAATGTGAAAAAGAACAGTGAGGCTGCAAAGGCAGGAAAGATTAAAATGCAAGGTAGGAGGAATAGCCTCAGAATCCTCTCTGTCAATGTGAAAGAAAGAAACTTATAAAAAACAATTAAGATACAGTAATATTTTGGTGTGAACAGGAGGGAAGTTCACTGGTTCAGCTTCCATTTTAAGGCATGTGGTGTTTAAAACCAGTAGAGCTAAATCAACAAACAAAGCCAGCACAATGGCTGCTCACACAAACCTGCCCAACACAGGGGGGCAGCAGCTACTGAACAGGAGCAAGGTTGAGGTCAGGTGTGTGAAAAGTAGGAAACATGTGTGAACTGATGTGAGAAATGCAATAAGCAGTTTAAAAAGGATAGAGAATTACCAAATGATAGCTCTTGCTCAAATGATGGAGTTTAGAATGGATTTGTGGTTGTACAAAATATGTTGGGTTACATGACTTAAGTTATTTATTTGTTGGTTTATTTATTTGTTTGTTTATTTATTTATTTATTTATTTATTTATTTATTTATTGTCCAAGGGTGAGGGGCAGAGGGAGAGGGAGAGAATCTCTAGCCAACTGTGCACTGATTGTGGAGCCAGAAGCAGGGCTGGATCCCAGGACCCCAAGATCATGACCTGAGTCAAAATCAGAAGTCAGGCACTCAACTGACTAAGCCACCCAGGTGCACCCTACTCTCCTGACACTTAGTTTTTGATAATCTAGACAAAAGAAAAGATAAAGATGGCAAAAGTTGATGAATAGTATTTCTCTATGTGGATTTTTACAAAATATTTTACAGTACATATTTTTCATTGCTTCTTTTTTTTTTTTTGCTTTCTTTTTTTTTTTTTTCATTTGCTTTCTTTGAGATAAAGAGTTTCCCAGATAAAAACTAAAGGAATTTGTGACCACTAAACCAGCCCTGCAGGAAATATTAAAAGGGAATGGGAAAGAAAGACTAAAAGTGACAAAGACTAGAAAGGAACAGAAAACATCTCCAGAAACAACAACTCTACCGGTGAAACAATGACACTAAATTCATATCTATCAATAATCACTCTGAATGTAAATGAATAAATGTTCCAATCAAAAGACATAGGGTATCAGAATGGATTTTAAAAAAAGATGCATCTATATGCTGCCTACAAGAGACTCATTTTAGACTTAGAGACAAAGGCAGATTGAAAGTGAAGGAATGGAAAACCATTTATCATGCTAATGGACGTCAAAAGAAAGCCAGAGTAGCCATTCTTATATCACACAAACTAGTTTTTAAACCATAGCAACTTTCAATTTAGTAGTATAAGACTTGAAGTCTGACCAAACCCAAGTACTGAAACAATTGCTTTCTCTAGAATAAATATTTGGTTTAAAAAGTAATCAATGAACCCAAACATTTATATCAGCAAAGATGAGGAGTTACGGTATTAGAAGATTTTGAGAAAGATAAATCTAACCAATGAGGGAGGCAAAGAATTATTAAAGGTCAAATCTTGGACAACTAAGCTGGCAGAGAAAGTCAGCTTCTCCCACACAAGAAATAACGTGAATATTGACTAATCTCAAAGTATGAAGGTGAGATGTCAAAAATTTAAATACCACATCTAATTTTACTGTTAGGAAAGAGCTAAATTAAACATAATTTCCACTGATCAGTTAATCCTTCTCAAGAAAGTAAGCGTGAAGCAATATATCTAGCATGCTAGTGATCGTATATTAGAATAAAACTGAGTTTTCAGTGACAAGTCTGAAGCCCAAGAGAAGCATGTAGCTGAAACAGAATTAAATCTAAGAGTTGTGATCACTTGGTTACCTCAACAGTGATTAGTAGAAGTTAAAATTTCATAAAGCCAGACCAATTAAGGGTTTCCATGTTGGTATTTTTTTATAGGCTAATAGAATCTCAAGTCTAGGGGTGCTTGGGTGGCTCAGTCAGTTAAGCATCTCCCTCAGGGTCTTAGGATCAAGCCCCACATCAGGCTCCCTGCACAGCGAGGAGTCTGCTTGTCCCTCTCCCTCTGCCCCTCCCACCCCCCTACTCATGCTCATTCTCTCTCTTTCTCTCCTCTCAAATAAATAAATAAAATCTTTTTTTAAAGTTCATCTCTATTAGTAAAGATTAATAATTATATACATAAGATTTTTCACAAAACAGTGTATATCACTTCTGCTTTTTCTACCCAAGACCTGAATCAACTGAGACAAAGGAGTCAGTCAGTCAGAAGGTCACCAATAATGTCAGCCTGGTCACTGATGGCTTGTAGAATAAGGCTTAGTTTAGGGAAAATATAGACTTCCCAATAACGAACCTCTGGATTAGGCATATTTACAAAACCAAAGAAAACATGGAATCCCCTTGAAAGGTTGGGAAAGTGGATCCCACATTTGCCACATGGCTAGGAGAAAGAGCTTAAGCTCTCCAAAGGCAGCCAGATGTCAAAGAGTAGAAGGTGATGAGGAGAGAGCCACTTAGGTAGACCCATCTCTCTCTCCCTACACAGCAAGGGAAGTAGGGTAAACAGAGGCCAAGAGTGAATAACACTGGAGACCGCCTGGAGGGGAGAAAGGGTAGAGAGATTCTCTGTAACAATGCAGAGGTATAGCTGAGAGAAAATACTTTATAAGCTGGGTATTCTCATGGGAAAGTTGCAAATTCAGCCTCAGGTCTCAGAAAGACCTTACAAAGCCAGACATTAAGTGACAGAAATATCTTAGCTGTACATGGTGTGGAAAATTGCCACTTCTCCTTGCCGCATTTTGACACTAAAGACAATTGAATGGGACATACCTGGTTAGATTTTCTTACATTTTGGAAAAACAAAAACAAAAACAAAAAAACACCACACTCGTGGCTCGGATCTGGAAAGATGATTTTATCACATTTATAGCATTAAAATGAGCCTTAGAGAACAGGTTTTATAATCCTATGTTTAATTCTTTATGTAATATTATCCTGCTCTCTGTAAACACAGCCGAGCTTAATCCCCAGAAATGCAATTTTTAAAAAAGCTAACCAAGAATGTCATATAAAATGAATGCCAGTATTCACAGCATGAGAATCTAAGTTCAAAATTCTTATCTTTCAACGAGTCTGGTAAAACTCTGATGGGTTGCTAGACTATTTTTTTTAATCTCTTCCAGAATCTTTTCCAACTTGAGTTCCAAGTATGAAAAGACACCCAATCAAGTTCCAAAACACTCTGAGACTTTGAAAAATCATCACTTCAATAGACATATTCTCATTCTATTCCTGCCAGTGATGAACAGTATGATTATGGCAGGTCCTTTGATCTCATTATTGTGTTTCCTCTAAGCACAAAGGCTGACAGGAGATACCTCATTAAATCTTGTCTCATCTCCTCCTGTTTTCTCCCCCCCCCCCTTTGTTTTCTCAAAATAATATTGTGTAGCAGACATTTTTTTGAGGAGAAGGTGCTTTATCGTTCTGTTTTTATTTTTTTCATTTTTTAATCTGTTTTTATTAAACCACACTAGTATTGTGAATATATTGATTTTTCTTTCCCTACTATATGCAAAGAACTATAAACTTAGGGTGGATGAATTTCTACAATCTGATCATTGCCCTCAGGGTGTTTGTATCATGACTGGAGAAAACAACAGTAAAAATGTAATATGTGAGGTCTTCTCCTATTTCTTTATATTGAAATCCACTCATATGTGCAGAACTAGACTCTAATATACACTATGTACCTCAAATATTTGACACTTCTGGTGGCCGGATATTTTAACTAGCCTCTGCCTGCTGTTTCTCAGATCTTTAAGCTACAAAATTCTTGTTAAATGTTTTGAAATCTTGCAAGATAACCAAAGATTTTTAATTATTATGTTTGTGCTCTTAAGACTTTCACAACTAGATCATTTTGTTGAATAAAATTTAGTGATTCTGCTTTTCTATTAGAATTAGAATCTTCCTTTATGACTTGAATGAAAGAAACTAATTTTTAAAAATGAAGGCTTTCTATTATTGCCATTGTAAATGTATTTTCTCTCAGATTTTAGAATTTGAAACTCTTTGAAAATAAGCACCTTTCATTTATGATGGATAGGTAACTCCTGATAATTGTATTAGGTATAGAATACAAAAGTAACCTTTGGAACTCAAACTAGAGATTTTTCACAAGATAGTTGAGTAGAAAAATATACTATGCTTTCTTCTTGTAAAGATATTACTTTCCTGTCTAAGAATTGAGATGCCTGATACATAGAGCTATATTATTTAAGTAAAAGCATTAACAGAGTAGCAAAGAAAAGTTGACACTTTGTGAAGTACAACATAATTCATAAGCATTATATAAATAAAAGCAATTTAACCTAAAGAACCGCATTGTATATTAGAATTAGACTGTATTTTGTCATTTAATGTCAGAGAATGAGGCAAGAAAAAACTGAAAGGTAAAAACAAAACATTAATCTTTATATAGATTCTTCGCTACAAATTTGTTGAGGAAATTAAGGGTTCCACTAACTTAGAAATATCTATAAAAAAATCATATCACTTGTAGGGAAAGACAAAGCTCTACTCGCAAATTGTCAGGCTCAGAGAAGATGGAAAACATCAATGTCTTTGATCACTCAGTTGCAGCGAGGGCAGTGATGATGAGCTGGGGCATTTGAAAATATACGGACCCAAACAGACAGTAAGGGAAAATGAATTATCAAACTCTGGTTTTTTGAAGTCAGCTAGTGAAATTTCCTAAGGGCCTCTATAAACTTATTTATTATCTGATTTACTCCTATAAGAATAGAGAGAAAAATTCATATTACCAATAAGTTTATTCTATATATCTAATATGTAGAAAAGTATATCTTAGAGAATGAAATGTAAAAATGCTAAATTGACTGATGTAGTTAATATTCTTTCTGATGTAGTTAACATTTTGATAAATTTGAATTGGTTTCTAAAATATTGTACTTGGAAGGTCACACTCACAGTTTCAGTAAACCAAGATCTTAAAAAGAGAGAGAGAGAGAGAGAGAGAGAGAAGACAGAGACATCCTGCAAATTTTTTTTTTTAAGATTTTATTATTTATTCATGAGAGACACACAGTGACAGAGAGAGAGGCAGAGACACAGGCAGAGGGAGAAGCAGGCTCCATGCAGAGATCGATGTGGGACTGGATCCTGGGTCTCCAGGATCACGCCCTGGGGCCAAAAGCAGCACTAAACCGCTGAGCCACCCGGGCTGCCCATCCTGCAAATTTAAATAGCATTTTTTTTCCTAATGGAAGTTTCTGGAGAGAGATCAATAGCATAAATAGAAAAATCTATGATGATTTTTGCCAAAATTACAGTTTTAAGAGATTATGATTAGCCAATTACAGAGAACCACCTAACATGAGAAAGTATGAAAATCAAACTAATTAGTCATCAGCACAAATTGCTGATGACCAAAAAAAAATCACACAAGGTAAGGTGAAAAATTCCAAATATATAAAGGCATAATTTTTGAAAAGAATTCCACATTGTTGCTGTAAATCAGATTTTATTTTTGTATTTCAAAAATTTCAGTGGACAAAATTCTACAGTGCCCACAGGCAAGTGAACTGTTTTACCAGTAAAAAGATATCTAAAAAAGTCAAGTAGTATTTCTGTTGGCAAACTCTTGCTTATGTATGTCACATGACTACTATTAAGGAAAATTATATAAACCTTTTGTTGTTTTAAAACCTATCTTGAGGGCAGCCCTGGTGGCACAGCGGTTTAGCGCCGCCTGCAGCCTAGGACGAGATCCTGGAGACCCTGGATCGAGTCCCACGTCAGGCTCTCTGCATGGTGCCTGCTTCTCTCTCTCTCTCTCTGTGTCTCTATGAATAAATAAATAAATAATCTTTAAAAAAATAAAACCTATCTTGAAATAGAGAAGTCCACAATTTCACACTGATTTGACTTAAGCAATATAATCTATATTATTTGAACATATCCTCAAAGGTTGTTTCTTCTAGAGACATAATTATTCCCGTTATCTCTTTCCAGTTGGTTAAAACATTCCCTTCAGTTGACCAAAACTTTGTCAGTCCAGGTGACCCAAATTCAAACCAAACCCCTACAGTCTGACAGGAATGAGATGTACCTGTGGGTTTTATCACATTCAGTCTAAGATAAGCATCACAGATAAGCATCCACAAAAATGTCATTTACCACTATCAAAGACTGGTTATCCACTACCAGTCTTTATTAATCTAGAAGACTACCAATCATTACTATACTCTAATTTTTTTTCTATTTATTTTTTGGGGTATAATTGATAAATAACCTTTTGTGATACGTGTATGACACAATTTAATATTTATATATAGTGAAATGATCACCAAAATCAATAAATCTAGTTAACATGTCACCATAGTTGCATAAATTTTTTCTTTAAAATTTACTTTCTTAGCCACGTTCAAATACACAAAAAAGTATTATTAACTACAATCGCCATACTTAACATTGTATCCCCAACATCCACTTATTTCATAACTAGAAGTTTGTGCCTTTTGGCCACATTCACCCATTTCACCTATCTCCACTCCCTGCTTCCCATAACCACCAATTTGTTCTCTGTGAAGGGGTTTTTTGCTTTTGTTTTCCATTCCACATAAAAGTGAGATCATACAGTATTTATCTTTCTCTCACTCATTTCACTTAACATAACATCCTCAAGGTCCACACATGTTGTTGTAAATGGTGAGATTTATTTTTTTTTTATGGCTGAGTAATACTTCTTTGTACATGCCACATTTTTTTTATCCATTCATCCATTAATGAACACTTAGGTTGTTTCCATATCTTGGCTAATGTAAATAATATTGCAGTGAACATGGGGGTGCATATATCTTTTCAAGTTAGTGTATCCTTTTTTTTTTTTTTTTTTGCAAATAAATACCCAGAGATAGAATTCCTGGATCATATGCTGGTAGTTCTATTTTTTTTAAACTTCACACTCTTTTCCAGAATGCCTGCACTAGTTTACATTCCCAACAACACCGCACAGGGTTTCTTTTTTTCCACATTCTCACTAATTATTATTTCTTGTCTTTTTGATAATAGCCATTCTAACAGGTGGGAGGTGATAGCTCACTGTGGTTTTGATTTTCATTTCCCTGATGATTAGTGAGATTAATTGAATATGTTTTCAAGTAATTGTTGGCCATCTCTGTACATCTTCTTTGGAAAAGTATCTATTCAAATCCTCTGCCCATTTTTAATCAGATTGTTTGTTTTTTTTTTCCTATGGAATTGCATGAGTTCTTTATGTATTTTGGATAGTAATCCCTTATCAGATATATGACTTGCAAATATTTTCTCCTAGTAGATTGCCTTTTCATTT
Organism: Canis lupus dingo; assembly: GCF_003254725.2. Classification (NCBI taxonomy): domain Eukaryota; kingdom Metazoa; phylum Chordata; class Mammalia; order Carnivora; family Canidae; genus Canis; species Canis lupus. Next base: position 61,978,660 of record NC_064254.1, read on the forward strand.
TCTAGGTGGTTTCTTTGCCATGAAGCCACTTTTTAGTTTGATGCAGTTCTATTTGTTTATTTTTGCTTTGGTTGCTTTTGCTTTTGGCATCAAATCCAAAAATCATTGCCAAGACTGACATCAGTAAGATTATGGTAAGATTATGCTTTCTTCTAGGAATTTATGCTTTAAGGTGTTTACATTTAAGTCTTTAATTGTTTTGGGTTAATTTTTGTGTATGGTGTCCAAGAGTGGTCCACTTTCATCCTTTTGAATGTATCTGTCCAGTTTTCCCAACCTCATTTATTGAAGAAATTGTCCTTTCTTCATTGTATATTCTTAGCTCCTTTCTCATGCATTAATTGACCACATATGCATGGGTTTATTTATTGGCTATTTCCATTCTGTCGTATTGTTCTCTGTGACTGTCTTTATGCCAATACCATTTTTTTATTACTATAGCTTTATAATATAGTTTCAAATCAGGAAGCATGATGCCTCCAGCTCTGTTCTCATTTCTCAAGATTTCTTCAGATATTTGGTGTCTTTTATAGTTCCATTCAAAGATCAGAATTGCTTACTTCTAGTTCTGTGAAAAATGCCACTGGAATTTTAATAGAAACTGTATTGAATCTGTAGATTGTTCTGGGTAATATGGACATTTTAACAATATTAATTTTTTCAATCCCTGAGCATGGAATATCTTTCCATTTACTTGTGGCTTCAATTTCTTTCATCAATGTTTTATAGCTTTCAGTATACAGGTCTTTCATCTCTTGGTTAAATTTAGTCCTAGGTATTTTATTCTTTTTGATGCAGTTATAAATGAGATGGTTTTATTTGTACAGAAATGCAACAGATTCCTGTATATTATTTTATATTCTGAAACTCTACTGAATTCACTTATTAGTTCCAATAGCTCCTTTGGTGAAGAGTGTTAGAAAATTTTCTATATAGGTTGTATATCATGTCATTTATAAATATTAATAGTTTTTTACTTCTTCCTTTCCAATTCGACTGTCTTTTTCTTCTTTTTAATATTTTAATAGCTTTTATTTAAATTCCAGTGAGTTAGCAAACAGTATAATATTAGTTTCAAGTATATGATATTCAACACCTCCCCCATGCAACACCCAGTGCTCATCACAAGTGCACCCCTTAATCCCCATCACCTTTTTAACCCATAACCCCACCCACTTTCCCTCATGTAACCATCATTTTTTTCTCTATAGCTAAGAATCTGATTCTTGGTTTGACTCTCTTTTTTTTCCCTTTGCTTGTTTGTTTTGTCTCTTAAATTCCACATATGAGAGAAATTCTGTGCTATTTGTCTTTTTCAGACTGATTTCACTCAGCATAATACTCTATAGCTCTCTCGACATTGTTGCAAATGACAAGATTTCCCTTCTTTTTATGGCTGAGTAATATTCCTCCCTGTGTGTGTGTGTGTGTGTGTATACATTTATATATCACATTGTCTTTTCCCTCCTCAGATCTAGGATTAGGCTTAGGACTAGGGTGAGGGTATGTGCCTGGAGCCCTGACATTCCAACACTTGTCCAGAAGATAAAACCATAGACTTCTGCTGGGATGAGAATAGACATGGCAGTCATCTATGGAGTTGAGGCAAGGAGGAGATTTAGGACGCTTTCTTTTTCTTGATTACAAAAGTTAGTATCAGATGGGTCAAGATAATATTAATACTGGCCTCATCCTAAGATAAGTAGCAAAAAATTTCCTCATATTACTTATAATTGTATATTACTGTTTTCTTCTTCTTTCTCCTCTTTGTAAAATTTTATGCTTTTTGAACCAAGAAATCATGCTAGTGATATCAATATCTAGAACATTATCATTTTGTACTATGGCCTGCCTACAAAACAATTTGGTGTTTGTTGGTCTATTCATCATTTATTGAGCACCAAATAAAATTATATATGGCATCCTTAATGAATGAGCAAGAAAATTGATCAGTGGCCTCAACTAGCTCATTTTTCCAGGGAAGGCTGATATCTAAACTAGTATATTTTAATACAAAGTAAATACCTACAGGAAATATAGGAGAACTTAATTACACCTGAAATTAGTTCTGAACTCTGAATAGTTGATTTATAAATGAATTTTTGGAAACACAGTAACTCATGAGTCAGGTAATGTGTCTCTATAAATATTCCATAATATCATTCGTGAATGTTGATTTTGCAACCCAATCTGAAGGCCACAGAAACCATCAAATCATTAAAAATTAACAGACATTAAGCCCACTTTTGACTTTTCACAGTAAATTTGAGTATAAACATAAAAAATAAAAATTTAAAGTAATTATTCAGCTCCTTTTGTTCATAAATTACAAAAAGTATACATTAGGAGAAGTAGTTTTATTTAGAAAGTAAACAGTTAAAGATCAATATTTTATCTCTGCAGTTGGCTAGTTTTGACTCCTGTTTCTCAGTCATTCATTTTTCACTATTCTTATAGTTCTCATCATTCTTACCTGATATGCACTCCCAGTCCTGACTAAGGATGTGAACTGTCATTATTTTTAAGCACTTTAGTGTAGTCAAAGATTTTAGTTTCCCTGAGGCATCATGCTGTATCAACAGCTCAATAAACCTGCCAAATGTTTTACTTATTCTGAAGGAAAAACAAGTTTAGAAAATATTAAGCCTTTAATATTTTGTGGACGTATATGAAGTGACTCTCCAGTAGGAATAAATGTCAAAAATAGAATCTTTCCTCACAATGTCAAACTCAGCCAGATACTGTGCTTATTGCAGGTCAATTCAATGGAGGAAGTATGTGATTTTTCCTTAGATTATATTTGACTCCTATTTTATCATGAATGGCTTTGTTCTAATAAGTTGGTAAAACACAGTGGGACTGAAGTCAGTCTCAAATGTAAATACAGAAATAGAAGAAGCAGTACATGGCAGACATGTCTCTATACAATCACCTCCAACTAAGGCAGAGTTACAAAAGTCTTCTACTGATAAATTTGAAAATATTACTTTATTTTGCAACAAAAATAATATAAACCAAGGTTACTCATTACCATTGTATGTAAGCTACATTTAAGGAGTGAACTTCTGAAGATACACAAAATTCAGCAAAAGATGCTTTTTCAAGATTTCTTTCCCTTACTTTTAATATACGAAGTTTGATTTAACTGGAGATCTGAGTGAAATTCCAAAGTAAGATTGGATGTCATTTCTCTAACCTACTTGGAGAAAACATACTTAGACTGAATGATTGTCCCTGAGCACCACTAAAAACTATGACACATGTAAAGTTACTTAGAAATAATGCAGAAACAAATTCAGAAGGAGAAGATTGTTAGTGTCCAAGGATTTTCTTCTGCCTCAGTCATAATCTATATATACATTTAAAACATTTAAAATTACAACTTAAAACAAAGACATTATATTTTGTATCATGCATCAGTGAAAATTTTAAAGGAAAATAGCTTATGATTTATTTATGTTTCCCTCTCTAGAAAAGCAAATAAAATTCATTTCAAAATGCCATGCTGCATTTTTAATACACTATATTGATTATAGTTCTTATTCCTTTCAGGGGGTAAACAAGGTAGGAAAGAACTATACGGGAAGATATGGGAGAAAAAGACAATTCGGTGAACTTGGGCATTTTTTTTTTGTCTTAAATGTACCTGATGATCCCAGAAGAGGTAGGTGAGAGTCTGAGAAGCTGAACAAAATTTTCAATTGACTCTGAGTAAAGATTTCAACAGACTTTTAAAGCCAGAGAGATAAAATACTAAACTTCAAGGTACAGATTTCAAAATGTGCCTTGAACACCAAGAAGCACAGATACAACAAAAAACTCACTTCTGGGCACACCATGGTAAAATAACTGGAAAGCAAAAACAAAGCAAAACAAAACAAAAAGAAGAAATCTTTAAAACAGCCAGAGGAAAAAAGACTCATGACCTTCAAAAGAGAATTAATCAGACTTACAGCTGACTTCTCAACAGAAACAGTGGAAGCTAGAAGATGACGAAATATTATGAAATGATAACTGCAAGGTGCTAAAAGGAAACAAATACAGACCTTCATCCTATACCCAGAAAAAAAGCTTTCAAAAATGGAGATATTTTAAAAAGACATTTTTAGAGATAGAACTTTTGACAGAATTATCAGTAGGCTATACTAAAGATGATCCAAGAAAAGGAAACTATTTGAAATACTGACAGTTCCCAGCTTAAGAGGTTCAATGACGATTTTTTTTTTAATTTTATGATGGTGTGAAAAAATACATATTCAGTAAAAACTACACTTTGAATTTCGAATTTTGATTTTTTCCTGGGTTAGGGATGTGTAAGATACTCTCTCATGATGTTGGCCAGGGACAGTGAGCAGCTGCTCCCATTTGGCCATGTGATCACAAAGGGAAACAACCTAATACACTTGGGACTATTCCGTACCCATTGCAATCATTCTGTTTTTTACTTTTAGCATAGTATTTAATAAATTACATGAGATATTCAACACTCATAAAATAGGCTTTGTGTAGTACAATTTTGGTTAACTGTAGGATATGTAAGAGTTCTGAACATGTTTAAAGTAGGCTGGACTGAGCTATGATGTTCAGTAGGTTAGATGCACTAAAGGTATTTTTTGACTTGTAATTATTTTCAACTTCGGTTGGGTTTATCAAGACATAAACCCACCCTAAGTCAAAAGATCTATAAAGAGTTGCAAGAGGAAATGAGAAATATTGATGAATGAAGAGTGAATAGAATATATAGTTGAATCTCAATATTAGTGAAATTAAATAATAGTAATTATAGTTTGTGGTAGTTTAAATGTATAGGGAATTACAATACTTAATACTTATATGAATTAAATAGGCAGTAAATGACATTAAATATTTTTGGATTTATACACACTCAAGGATGGGGTAAAGGTACTATTTATATAAAACACTGAGATATTGTAATTTAGCAACCACAATAATAGTTGTAAAACAGCGTAAAAATACCAAGCTACTTAGACAGGGGAAGGGAAATAGAATAACCAAAAACTGTTTATGAGAGACATCTAGAACATATTTTTTTAAGTAAAAAATAAAAGGTTGGACCAATGGTAGACAAAGATGTGTCAAACAGCACACAATGAACACTTGCAATAATGGAAAAAAATTGATAAAATATTCTACATTAAAGTTAAGAATTTCAATTTATCAAAGACACCATTAAGAAAAAAAGTCACACTGCAGAGTAGGGAAAATTATTTACAAAACCTGTAACTGGTGAAAAGCTCATCCCTGGAATATTTAAATATTTTATTTACAAATAAAAAAAAGCTTACAAACAGAAAGTGGGCAAGATAACTCAACAGAACATAAATATAATATCCACATTAGACACTATTAGACACATGAAAAGATGCTCATATTGTATTGTCCATTACCAACTTAGCATCATTTCTACCCATATTTAACTTCTCTACTTCACAAAGGAGAAGCCAACAATTACATTTTCTAGAATCTCCTTCACGCTATGAGTCTGGCTTAGTTAGAGTTTGCTAATAAAAGGCATTCATATTACAGTTTGAAAATTGGAAGAGAAAGCAAGACCTGGGGACCAGAAAAGTGAGATGAAAATTACAGAGGTTACATGATGAGAATGTCTAGGTATATTCCCAACCAAATTCTGTACATATGTGCACCAAAAACATGTACAAGAATCTACGTTAATAGCACTCTTCCTAATATAAAAACAGTGAAAATGAACCCAAATGAACCTATATATTTTGATTTATCCATAAAATGGAATTGCAACAGTAAAAATAAATGAACTATGTACGGATATATGCATCAAATGCTGCATCCCAAGATAAATAGGTTTAAAACCAAGTCCATGTATTTTTTTTTCCTCTTTCCAGTTTAAAGATGTTTCTCCTTGGTTGTGATGAACAAAACCCAAAAGACCAATGAGAAATTGAGGCTATAATTTGTACTTCTTCTGTATCTTTATACTCCATATTCAGTCTCCAAATATGGTCCAGTCTAATAATAATGAGTAAACTATATAATTTTTAATGTGCCAGTCCCTATATTAATACATTCTAGCATATTAATATGCCAGTCCCTATTGGTATACAATCTAATTTGATCCTGGCAATGATCCCATAATATAAGTGCTAGGAAATGCTAAAACTGGGATTCAAACTCAACCCCCTCATATGAGAAACTATGTTCTGAACTTGTGCAACTTTAGCTCTGAAATATCCTCAAAATCTATTCCTACCCATTTCTCAATGTAGTTCATTTACAGGAACCTCTTATTTACTTGGGTACATTCTTTTTTTTTTTTTTTTTTTTTTATAAGTCTAGCTAGAGGGTTATCAATTTTCTGATTATTTTCAAAGAACTAGCTCCTGGTTTCATTGATCTGTTCTATTGTTTTTTTTCAGTTTCAATATCATTTATTTCTGCTCTGATATTTATTATTTCCTTTTTACCTGCTAATTTTAGGCTTTGTTTGTTGTCCTTTTGTAGATTCTTTAAGTGTAAGGTTAGGTTCTTTGAGACTTTTCTTGTATCTTAAGGTAGGCCTGCATTGCTATAAATATCCCTCTTCAAACCACTTTTGCTGCATCCCAAATGTTTTGAACTATTGTGTTTTCATTTTTGTTTTCTTGTACTTGATTATTTCTTCTTTTATTTCCTGGTTGACCCACTCATTGTTAGTAGCATGTTATTTAACCTGAATCCATATATTTATGGTCTTTCCAGATTTTTCTTGTGGTTGACTTCTAGTTTCATTCTGTTGTGGTCAGAAAAGATGACTTTGATCTTTTTGAATTTGTTGAGGCTTGTTTTGTACTCTAATATGTGATCTATTCCAGAGAATGTTCCATGTGCACTTGAAAAAAATGTGTTTTCTGCTCTTTTAGGATGGAATGTTCTGAATATATCTGTTAGAGCCATCTGGTCCAGTGTAATCATTCAAAGCCATTGTTTCCTTGTTGATTTTCTGTTTATATGATCTGCCCATTGGTGTAAATGGGATGGTAAGGTCCCCTACTATTATTTTATTATTATCATCTAGCTCTTTTATTTTTGTTATTAACTGTTTTATGTATTTGGATGCTTCTTTGTTGGGTGCATAAATATAACAATCGTTAAAGCTTCTCATTGTATTGTCCCCCTGAGTAGCTGTTTTAATGTAACAAGTCTCTCAAATCTTTTCTAAAGTAAATGGATTAAAAATGTAACAGAGAACATAATTATAATTATAATGCTGCTATAAACATCAGGAAGAATATATCTGTTAGATTCAGTATTTTTGTATCCTTTGGGGTAAATACCTAGTAGTGCAATTGCTGGGTCAGAGTAATTCTAAAACTCAAAAAGTTTTAACTTTTTGAGGAACCTCCATACTGTTTTCCAGAGTGGCTGTACCAGTTTGCATTCCCACCAACAGTAGGAATGGGTTCCCTTTCCCCCACATCCTTATGGGGAAGGTCTGATGTTCTATTCACAGAAACTTGGCAGGCCAGAAGAAAGTGACATGATATATTCAACGTGCTGAATGGGAAAAGTATGCAGCCAAGAATACTTTCTCCAGCAAGGTTATCATTTAGAATAGAGAGATAAAGAGTTTCCCAGATAAAAACTAAAGGAATTTGTGACCACTAAACCAGCCCTGCAGGAAATATTAAAAGGGAATGGGAAAGAAAGACTAAAAGTGACAAAGACTAGAAAGGAACAGAGAACATCTCCAGAAACAACAACTCTACCGGTGAAACAATGACACTAAATTCATATCTATCAATAATCACTCTGAATGTAAATGAATAAATGTTCCAATCAAAAGACATAGGGTATCAGAATGGATTTTAAAAAAAGATGCATCTATATGCTGCCTACAAGAGACTCATTTTAGACTTAGAGACAAAGGCAGATTGAAAGTGAAGGAATGGAAAACCATTTATCATGCTAATGGACGTCAAAAGAAAGCCAGAGTAGCCATTCTTATATCACACAAACTAGTTTTTAAACCATAGCAACTTCTTTTTAGATGTATCTCCTGAGGCAAGGGAAACAAGAGCAAAAATAAACTATTGGGACTACATCAAAATAAAAAGTTTCTGCACAACAAAGGAAACAATCAATGAAAGGCAGTCTATATGGAATGGGAAAAGATATTTGCAAATAACATCTGTAAAGGGTTAGTATCCACAATATATAAAGAACTGATACAATTCAAGATCCAAAAAACAAATCATCCAATTAAAAAATGGACAGAAGGCATGAATAAATATGTCTCCAAAGACAACATCCACATGGCCAGACACATGAAAAGATGCCCATCACCACTTATCATCAGAGAAATGCAAATCAAAGCTATAATTTTATAATACCTCATACCTGTCAGAATGGTTAAAATCAAAAACCCAAGAAATAACAGGTTTCTAGAAAGCAACATTATTTTCAATAGCCAAGATATGGAAGCATCCCAAGTGTCCATGGATTGATGAATGGATAAAGAAGATGTGATATATATTTACACACACAAAGGAATATTATTCAGCCATAAAAAGAATGAAATCTTACCATTTGTAATGGCATGGATGGATCTAGCACTTCATAATGCTAAGTGAAATAAGTCGGTCAGAAAAAGATACATGATTTCACGCATATGTGGCATTTAAGAAACAAATGAGAAATAGGAAAAAAAAAGAGAGAGAAATAAACCAAGAAACAGACTCTTAACTATAGAGAACAAATCAATGGTAATCAGAAGGGACATAGGTGGGAAAATGGGTGAAATAGGTGATGGGGATTAAGGAGTGCACTTGTTGTGATGATCACTGGGTAATTAAAATAAAAACTTTAAAACAAAACAGCTACTCAGGGGAACAAAGACCAGGAAAAAAGGTGTTACTCTGCATTTGTTGTAGCTGAAACTGAGTACACCTTGATCATTGTAGCAGCTGAGACAAACAGGGTGTCACATCAGTTTTCTTTTGGTCAGAGGAAGCATGCATGCACAGTAGTTAATACTGCAGGCTCTACATCCCCAGGTGGGACTCCTCAGCTTACAGGGATGAATGCTGTGTGAAAGTTCTCTGGTACAAGAGCCATCGGTGTTTAATTTATTGTTCCTTTGGGCTAGTTGGCTCCCTATTGCCTGTAGAGGTAGACTATAAAATAAACTCTATTTGGCAGACGCTTTCCCTTCTGGCCCTAAACCTTATCTCTACCCCCTGCTACCTCCTCTTTAGCATGGGCCACTCATTGGAATCCTATTTAGTTCTCCCTGCTTCCACCTTCATCCTTCCTATAGTCAGCTCTCTTTGAGATAGAGTTACCCCTTAAAGTATAAACCTCATGAGGGTACAGCCTTGCTCAAAGTCTTCCAGTATTTCCTAGAACAGTTAAAATAGAATGCAGCATTCTTCCCTGGTTTAAACCTCTACAATATTCTCTCTTGGCTTCCTCTCTGGAATCACCCTCTATTATCCATGCTTACCACTGCTGGAGATACCAAACACACTCCTTCCTCAGGATCTTTGCATTTGCCACTCCTTCTAACTGAATTGCTCTTGCATCAAATACTCTTAAGGTTTTCTCCTTCATTTCTCTCCAGAGAGATTTCCTTTACCCCCCTAGCTAATAAAACATCCCTCATGATTCCCCATGCCCTTGCCCCACTTTATTGTACAACATAGAATTTATCACATCATCCAACATTATCTATATGGAATGGGATGATGGTTTTATAGTCTTCTTTCCTCTTTAGAATGTTAGTAGGAACTTTGTTTCTGTCATTTACTGCTAATCCAAGCCCCTAGAATAGTTCATGGTACATTAGGTACTCTCTATTTTTTTTTTTTTTTTGGTAGTCAGTAAATTGTTAAGGCATGAATGAATAATGAACATATGAATGAAGCATATGACTTACCTACTTAAAAATGCTTCAGGCATTCTAAGTCTCTTGCAAAGAAGTTCCACCAACCTTGTAGCATCTATACAACCTTTTTACAACCTATAGTACTTCCCTGGATCACATGTTATTTCCTAAACTGCTTCAAGATGCTATATTTTTATACCCTTTCCTTAGAATAAAACCTCTTCCTTGAAACCTCTACACCATCCTCTCTACTTAGTGAAGCTCTAATCGTCCATCAAGACTCTCAACTACTACCTCTTTTGTGAAAGTCCCACTGGAAAATGTTTATCTTCAATTAGTAAAATGTATGGTTTTAATCACATAATATCTGCATGCAAAAAAAAATCCATTATTTTTTTTGAATGATGTTAAATTTGCTTCAAGTCCATCTTTGGTTCAGTGGAATATTCATTCTCGATCATTACTGGTATTTTCTCAGGGCTGTAAAGGAAGGTCTTGGAATCTTATAAAGTCTAGGTCATTCATGAAAATGTTCTGTGGCTTTCATATCACACTTCTCTCTGTCAATATGCCCATTATCTAACCCGGATTTTTGTTGTGGGGGTGAGGGGTGAGGCTCTAGGGCTTCCAGGCCAAGCTCAGGCCCAGACTTGTAATTCTGGGATGGTTAATGTTTGATTTCTCCAGCTTAGGGAGAAATACCCTATTATACTTAGTTACCTGCAAGTAAGTGGGCCAGGTGTCCACTCTGAACAGTAGATTCCCAGCCCCAGAATTCCATTACCTCTACATATTCATCTTGTGTCTTAGTGTTAGAGATTCTTCAGGTATCTCACTTTCATTCAGGTCTAACTTTAAAATCTAATATTAAAGTTGACCTTTTCCTCTTTTCTAAGACATCTTAATATACACTCATTAATTAGCTAAATCAAAGTCAATAGGGAAGAATGGCCACCAAAAAGTCAGGATACCTTCTTGAGATGTGTACAGAAAAAGGAGTGAAAACAAAACAGAAATTATCATCTACAAATTATCCTTGTTACTTAGACAAATGTCATATTTTTAAAATATTGTCAACCTCTTCTATATACACAAGGAAGACAGAAAAATCACTGAAAAGTAAATTTTATTATTGTAGGACCATTCAATTTCAGTGCAAATGTAAGGAAAGTGGGAAATGCCCATCACATGAATGAAGAGAGTAATATTACTTCCCTGTGACTTTGGTGTGCTTCCATAATCATGATTATTCATGGAGAGGGGGTAAGAAAATCTTTAAAAGGAACAAAGAGGGCTTCTGTGAGGGAAGTGCTTGAGATCTCAATCACTTCTCCAGGAGATTCTCAATTAAGAACATTTAGTTAGAAAAGGTTGTCCTGACTAGTTACTGCTGCTATGAAAGGACTCCAAAATCTTCACAGTGAAATAACCATGAAGGAGGGAGTCTGTGCTTATGACCAAGGCTCAGCACAACAGACAAGCAATTCAGGGGAAAAGGTCAATTCCAAGAGCACAAGGTATTAACCCAGTCAGTTGGGAAACAGAAGCTGAGCTTGAGGATGAACAAAGTGTACTCTTTCTAGAAGGCATCACCAGGGTATAGATCTCTCGACTCTGAAGGAACAGTGTTGAACAATGACATGGTACTTTAGCAACCAAAGAAAGATAATCAGATTTCACAGTTTAGACACATTCCCTTGACCTACATGAACTGGGATGCTTGCAAAATCAGAAGACATGTGGGGACTTATATAATTAATTAGAAAAAATTATAAACATGTGGCCATATTTTCCCCCAAATGGTGAAAATGATGCTGTTTAGACATGTCTGTATCTCCAAACAGACTGAATTCTTTGATGTCTAGGTTGGATTTTTTGCTTCGTCATCTCAGTATGAAAAAGAAAGTTCAATAACATTATTGAAAGAACAGCTGATTATTTTCCGTTTTAACATTCTATATGAGATAGAATATGTATGTCACCCCATCTTATTTGGTCAATGATCTATCATTCAATGTTGAGAGTTTTTTAAAATGTATTCATTCCAGGAACCAGATCCTAAGTACACTATTAATTTTTCTTTTCTCCTATCTCTTATATATTGCTTCTTCTAATTCTAAAAATCCTGGTTTGGCTGAGCAAAAATACTTTAGTATATTTAGTTTGGCTTTTTTCTCCCCATGTTATAAGAATATCACCTTTAAAAATCAGATAATGCGGAGTTTATTAAAATATTCATATGTACAACTAATGGGGTTTTCTGCTGAATATTTAATAGAAAAAGATGAAATCTGTGTTTTGCCCAGATCCTGTCAGCACCTAAAGAGAGAAGGGATGTTTTATTGTGGAAGAGTTCTCTGTATTAGTTCCCAGTTCAGTTCTCCTCTGTCATGTGTTAAAGCAGATTTTGAGGATTCTGGTCCCCATAGACATAGCTCATCCACAGGCTCCTGGAAGCACTCATTTGTGTTCTACTTTGACTGAGGGATCATTTATGAGCAGCTAACTCAAAGCAAAGCATCAGTTCTCTCATTGCTTGAGACACATTGATCTTTGGGGAGAGAGTGACACAATAGTGAACACAAGGTAAGCAGGCTCTAAAGTAGAAATACATCACCCCCATGAAACACACAGAGAAAAACACAGGCACCATGTGGGATATCTATAAATCAGAAAGGAGATTCTTTACAAGCCTCTTCCTGCCTGTCAATATCTATCACCCAAAGAACCAGGAAAGCCTTAGGCAAGCAACAATTACTTTAGACTCAGCAGGATGGCAGGTTCACTGATACCACTGGAACTGATCCCATCTGAATATTATGTATGTCTTCCTTCCAAGCTACCTGATGTAAGTGTCTGTCTCTCACCCTCTCTGTTCAGATATAGAATAAAAAATGGTCAAAGTTTTAAATTACTCTTTGGTAAGACTGAGTCTTTTTAAGCTCCTTTCAAAGCAAGATGGGCCAAAGGTCCAATGATTTAGCCAGACTCATAGTTTTACAAATAATAAGAGACTGTGGGTTCACCAAATCAAGAAACACATTTGCTGTATCCTGATGTAAAATGTGCCAACACTTTTCCTTCAGGACTTAGAATTTCTCAGTACCCAGTTAATCTATTGACTATCACCAACCTCACATCAACCCTATGATATGGGAGATATTTGGGATGTCATCCATTATATTTTGGCTTTCAGAGAAATAGACCATAATTTGATTAGTTAATGTTACCTAATTTACAAATTAAATATATTTGCTACTGTTATCTTTTTCAGAACTATCTCCTACAATTTCTTACCTTATACATGGATTTTTCTTGCTGATGCACCATTTCAAATATAGTTGACTTTAGAGCAGGACTATCCATTTTGATACTGTACAAATATCTTATTGAGGTTTTAGTGGGAGGACATAATCAACTGCCTCTTCCTCACAATTATTGTTTTCACACCACTAATTTTTCATTTCCAGAAAAAAATTATATTTGGTGCTTCTATCTAGAGATGCCACTCATTTCCCCTCCCTTGTCACCACTATCCACTTGACAGTTTTTATCAAGGATTTCAACACTGAATCAGAGTCATCTCCCTGACATAATTCTAGATTGTAGCAATATCCTGTGCACATCATTTATTCACTACCTTAACCTTTCTTTGATCTGCTAAATACCAGGGAGACTCTTCATACTCTATTTAATCAGCTACTCAGAGACCTCAAAAAGTGGACACTTTTCCTTATCCAACCCATTGTCTTAAATTTTAAACTGAAATATTTATCTTCCAACCATAAATTGGCAGAGGTTAAAGTAAACAGGGAAGAGGAACACTTACTCTTGTTGGGGGTAGAGGGATAGGGAGTCTCAAAGAAATTATGTCTAAACCTAACTTTAAAAGAAAAGCAGGGAAAGCCTGGCCTGGCAGATGATGAGGGACATAGGATGGGACAAGACATGATAATAAATGAGAAAGAAGGAATTCTACTCAATTCAGATTCATACATAATAGGAAAGAGATACAAAAAATCTGGTTGTAGATTAACTATATGATGTTTAGTGAGGCTGGAAATGATAATAAAGGTCAAAGGAGATAGAGAGTAGGGATTTTGATCATGTATGTTTTGCTAAGGAATTTTAATCTTATATATGGGCAACGCAAAGCTGTTGAGCAGAAAAATGAATGACCAGATATTTTGGTGGTGATATACACCTATTTGAATAAAATCCATGCTTTTCATGAGTTCTGAAAAATTACAAACCTTCAAAGCTTTGAATATTTTCCCATCTATTTTTTGTTGTTGTTGTTTCCTGGGTTCCTAATTGACATATTTTGGAAATTTTTTTTCTTCTTTGTCTCTTAGTTTCCTTTTTGTATTTTCCACCTCCATATTCCTCTGTGCTGAATGATTGCCTCAAATATGCCTTGAAATTCACTATTTTTTCTAGTCTGGCTATTTCTAGTCTGTTGTTTAATTCATGTATTCAATTTTAAATTTCACTAAGTATATTTTTTATGTTTAGAAATACTGTTTGGGTACCTTCACTTCTGGATTCTTTTCTTTTTTTTTTTTTTTTTTAAGATTTTATTTATTTACTCATGAGAGACACAGAGAGAGAGAGAAGCAGAGACACAGGCAGAGGGAGAAACAGGCTCCATGCAGGGAGCTGATGTGGGACTCAATCCCGGGTCTCCAGGACCACGCCGTGGACTGAAGGCCGCGCTAAACCACTGAGCCACCCAGGCTGCCCTGGATTATTTTCATAATGTTTTATTATTGCTATGTCAATTCTATTACTTTTACTTCTTTCACAATCTAAACATACTCATTTTGATTTCTCTTTTTTTTTATTCCTGGAGTATAATTTTCTTATTTATAATTATATATAGATTATATATATATATAAAGAATATAAATATTACTTTTACTTCTTTAACAATCTACACATACTCATTTTGATTTCTCTTTTTTTTATTCCTAGAGTATAATTTTCTTATTTATAATTATATATAAATTATATATATTAAGAATATAAATATTCTTATTTATAATTATATATTATAAATTTATTATTTATAATAAATAATTTCTTATTTATTATAATTTTCTCACAGTATTAATCTTTTCTATATTACTTACAATTTTTTGTCTTTGAGCTCATTTTCAGAATAAACTATCTTCTCTGTGTGCTGAGCATGGGTGTCTTCCTGCTATGATATAAGTAGTTTAGATTTCACTAGGGAATCATTTGTCTTGTGACTTTCACCAGTCTTTTAGGGTTCCATTTCTACTTTATCTTCTTTGGGCTTCTTAAATTCCAATGTTTATAGAACAATTTAAGGCTCATACCCACAAGTGGTGCTGTTCAGAGGCCTAATATATCACAATTGTATTTCTTACAACCCATGCTAAGCATAGGCAGCCTAGTTTGATGTGCTGACCTTTGAGAGTCATATTTTGTTTTTTTGGCTCCTACAGACCAGTCCCCACAACTTTATCTCCTGTGTAACCTCATTCTTCTGTATCTATTATATTTCTACCATAAATTCCATTTTTGCATCAGTGGAATCCCCAGATTATAAAAAAACAATCTGGGTTTGTAGATTAAAAAGTTTAGAATCAATGTACCCACATATTTGTTTTATGTATCAAATTGAAATATATATATATTATATTTCTAGTTCTAATTCTACTTAAAATATCATTTACATTTTGTTATTGTTTTTAAAAAGCCCTCCTCAGGTTGAATTTTGGAAAATAAAGAAATGGCCCTAAAATTTTCTACAGGACTCATAAATATGTATAGATCCTTAAGTATTTTATAAGCAGTTATAATGAAGGATAACTTTATTTCATAAATATTAATAAAATAACTATTTTACTAGGATATCTTTCAAATTAACCTGCCTCAAGGATTAAAAAAATGAGAAATCTCATTAACTTGGTGGAACCTTAAACAAGTTAAACATCTTAACTTGTTTAAGATTCCATCAAGTTAAAATTTGAAAGACATCCTCAACTGTGTTATTTGTCCAATGTCCTTCCATCAAAAAGGCCAAGGAGTTAGTCTGGTACCCATCATGGATTTTATGATAAACCTGATAGTCTCTATGACAAGCATGGTGATATATTTCTCCTGATAAACAGGCCTCACTCAAACTCAGAAACCCCAAAATAAATATTCTATAATCTTTTTGCACATGTTAAGTTCTGTCTATTTTAAAAGGTGTCTTTAGATATCTGGAAATCAATCAAGAAAGAAATAGTCCTATAGTATGTCTTTCTAGGGCTGTTATAACAGGTAGACTTAAAATATTCAAAGAAAACCATAGTTCAGATTCTTATTGGAATTTTATGCAATAATATTTTTATCATCCCAAACTGCCCAATAAATCATCCTTTAAGGCTTAGTCTTCATGTGAATACTTATATACCTGGGCACCACTTGAAAAATTTATTTTTGCTTTCTTCATAAATTTCACACCAGGTCACTCAATATTGTACATGAGAGGTAAGTTCATTAAAGACACAATTTTTGAACAACGAATCATTGTTATTTGCTGTTAGGCAAATTTCTAACAATAACAAAAGATATTTGTAGAGCAATCATAAAAATCTTAATTAGGAAAAGCCTTTTTTAAAAAAAACAGTTGTAAACTAATACATATTGGAGGATTGATAAAATTAGAAAATCATTATTTTTCAACACTCAGTGAAGTAATTGAACCAGGCAAGGATCATCAACTGGTACAAAAACTATTAGGTAAAATGTATAGGATATTCACAGAGTACAAAAACATCACACCACAGATAACTTGCTAATTACAAACAGGAAAAATTTACTCCAGAAAACACTGGTCTGGTGATTACTACCTTCCAGCTATTATATATAGCATCACTAATAATTAGAGTTAGGCATTTTCTGATGTAATACAAAAGAAAAACATTGCTTTGCCTTCGAAATATTCTTGCATAAAATGTTTAGCCTCAATTTAATCAAGTCATAGACCTAATTTTGAATATATAAGAAATATAGAGAATAGAATTCCATAAGGAAATAATAGGCAAATTCAGAAAGTGGAATGCAATTGACATTTTTTCTTCAAACAGCCAGTGCCACCGGGGAAATAAAAATTTAGAGACTATTCTAGATTAAAAGAGATTAAGGGAGTATAACCAAATGCAAATGTAATGCTTGATGGGAAAATTGATTGGTTAGAGAAAGCAAATACAAAAGATATACTAGGGATACCAAGGAAATTAGTATATAGTCTGGAGACTAGATGATTTGAGGGACTTGTAATTATTTGGTAAGTGTGACAATTGTGTTGTGCTTGCACAGTTAATGTCATTTATAGACAATGCATGCTAAGTATCTAGGCATGAAATGTCATTTGTTTGTTTGTTTGTTTTTTTACAAAGTGTCATGATTACTTTCAAATGGTACAGCCTCCTTCTTCCCCCAAAAAAGATAGCTGGTTAAATAGAAAAAGCAAACTTGGTAAAAAAAAATTAGTAATTACTAAACCCAGATGGTAAGAATATAAATGTTTATGTTCTATCCATCAGGCTTCAATCAAAGATGCAGAACCACCATGACTGAAACAGAAGGGAAAGAGACTTTTGCACTCATGGGCTCTGAGGGAGCAATATGTGCATTGCAGGCCCCGTGACTAGGGATGAGCCTGAAGTCCTACCGCCAGATGGGCAGCTGGGAAGGACAGCTGGGTGTGGACAAGAACCAGAACAAACAGAAAGATAATAGGATGAAACTAGAACCCCATCTGCCCCATAGCATTTCCAGCCTCACCGTCTTGTGTAACCTGCAGGAAAAGCTGGCAGCATTTATGGAAGGGCTGCATATGGACTTGTCCAGAGGTGGAAAAGCTGAAGGAGGAGATCTAGCAGGAGCTGAGGGAAGGTCCAGTCTAGGGTCTGCCCCACTCCCACAAAGTGAGCTGCCACCCAGTTTAAACTTAGAGCATAACAATTGAAGCCCAGGCTTCACATCTGCTTTCCAAAAATCAGGAGTTCTGGGCAATTATGCTGATACAATACAAAGCCACCACAATTCATTTACCTCCTGTACATACAACAATTTTCATAACACAAGTTTTAAAAATTCCTTCTTATTCCTCTATAATACACAAGAAATCTTTATAAGCTAATGTTTACAATTGAAATATGAGAACTAGACTTTTCAAAATTCTCACTTTTATAATCCTGGTAAATTAGAAAGGGTAGGAACAGTCCTCTGACAAATGAAACTCCAATTTAATTATTATAAGCTACGGCTTTGTCTTTTCTACCATAAATAAAAGCTTGGATATAAATAAACTGACACATAAATAAGTGGAAATAGATACATGTCTACCTGCCAAAGCAAATAGTTAAATAAGAATCTTTCTTCTCCCAGATTATATAAACCAAAGATAACTAATAATGCACATGGATCTAACATTTTTAGAAAGCAAGACTTAAATATCATCTATCCAAAACAGTGAATCTGACCAATCTTTCCCAAATGGTCAGTCCTAAATCACCTCATGCAAATGAATTAAATGATTAAACCATTCAAACAAATGACTAAAATAACAGGGGCAGTTTGCCTGAAAATGGGAAGTTCTGTCAGAGGTGTTCAGTCTTGCATGCAGGTTAGAATCCCCTGGAGGAAGCCTGGGGTCTACCTCACGTGACCACCTAAAGTACAATCTCAGGGAGGCTGAGCCCTGCCATCTAACATCAGGTTTTAAAAATCTGACTGGCTAGAAGTGACTGGGTTGCTCAGTGGGTTGAGTGTCTGACTTGCTTTTGGCTCAAGTCATGATCTCAGTGATATGAGATTGAGCCCTGACATCTGGCTCTGTGCTCAGCAGGAAATCTGTTTGAGATTCTCTCCCTCTTTCTCTCCTTCTGCCCCTTCTTGGCTCGTGTTTGCACAAGCTCCCCCCCCCCTTAAATAAATAAATCTTAAGAAAAAATAATAAGAAAAAAAGAAAGGAGCACTTTGGTAGCACAGTTGGTTGAGCCTCCAGCTCTTGATCTTGCCTCCAGTCATGATCTCAGGGTCTTGAGATCAAGCCCAGTGCCAGGCTCTGCACTCCACAGGGAGTCTGCTTGAGATTCTCTCTCTCCCTCTGTCCCTCACCCCACCCCCTTACTCTTTCTCTAAAATAAATAAATAAATAAATAAATCTTAAAAAAAATGTTTTAATTTAGAAGAAGAAGAAGGAGGAGGAAGAAGGAGGAAGGAGGAAGAAGGAGGAAGAAGAAGGAAGAAGAAGGAAGAAGGAAGAAGGAAGGAAGAAGGAAGAAGGAAGAAGGAGAAGGAGAAGAAGAAGAAGAAGAAGAAGAAGAAGAAGAAGAAGAAGAAGAAATAAGAAGAAAGCTTGCTAGCTGTAGTATAATGCCCAAAGAAGGTTAAAAACTACTGGAAATCAGGGTGGAGAACTGATTTGATAAGACCTGAGAAGATAAGTACTATAATTAGGGCTATAAACAAACAGAATTAGAGATGGAAGAAATTAATTCTAAATGGGTAACTTAGAAGAATTTATGGAAGATACAGAATTTATCCTAGACCTTGAAAAATATGCATAAACGTATTACATGGATTTCAAAAAGGAAGGATACTCCTGGAAATGATAGGGGCTTAAGGTAAAAACTGTGGGTAAGAAGGCATAAAGGAAGTTGGAGAAAATGCTAGAAATCCTGTTTCTGGGTGAACGGGGAGCAAGATGACAACATAAAGAACCTAGGAGTGGTGAATTTGAATGTACATTGTCTACCTTTGCCAGAGAAAATCTTTAAAGTAAGAGGAAGATCTTCTATTTTTTTTAAAGATTTTATTTATGTATTCCTGAGAGACACACAGAGAGAGGCAGAGACACAGGCAGAGAGAGAAGCAGGCTCCACGCAGGGAGCCCGATGTGGGACTCAATCCCAGGTCTCCAGGATCATGCCCTGGGCTGAAGATGGCGCTAAACTGCTGGGCCACTGGGGCTGCCCAAGAAGATGATCTTCTATCTTAGATTTATTAAGGTATAAGCAGAGCCTCTTCATTTTAAGATTGTCAGGTGGGGAAGTGCTATTACTGAATTCCCCAAAGCTAGGCTGACATGGCTGGGGCCACAGGCTGGTTGTCTAATCTGTAAGTAGCCTCCTGAGTATACCTCAGCATCTGTACAGAAAATACCATTCTGTAAGCTTGCCAGGACACAAGAAAGTTTGGAAGGCACCCATCTACCCTATATAACCATTTTGCTCGATATCTTGATATATGGGGCTGACGGCCTGTCTTCAGAACTTTCATTTCCTATTAAAGCCTAAAAATTAAATAGAAAAGTGAAAATGTAAATGTTAATGAAAATAACCAAATATATTAAGAAAAATAAAACAAGATCTATAAGGAGGAACATTTTCATTCTAAAAGAGAACATAACTCGAATTTTTTTAATTGTTTTTCAAAGAAGTAGCACATTACTTGGTGATGAACTAAATAGGATGGAAAAGCATCAATTTTGAAGAGAGCACCTTTCATTAAATCTTTTCCTGTCCTTCAGTCGCTTATTTTTTCTAAAGAAACCTCCATCACTGATTAATTTTTATAGTTCCAGAGATATTCTATATAGAAGCTGTCCAAAAAAGAGTTGATGTAGCAGGCCTGAGATTACTATTCTCAGGCAGACTCCTTACAAGGCTAACCATGACTGGTGTTTGGAAATTTGAATTTGTTCCCGCCACACCCTCCCTAATACAAGCAGCTTACTGGGGTATCTGGTTGGGTCAGCCAGTTAAGCGTCTTTTTTTTGGTTTCATCTCAGGTCATGATCTCAGGGTCCTGAGATCCAGCCCTGCATCAGGCTCGGCACTCAACATGGAGTCTGCTTGTCCTTCTCCCTCTGTCCCCCCTACCTCATTCTCTCACATACAAATAAAATCTTTAAAAAAAAAATAAAAGAACCCAAAGAGTAGCTTACTGTGCCTAGGCTGTCTGTGCTACCATTGTGGTTTGTGCTGAACATATTCCTTCTGGAAATCTGTAATTTTGGTATGTGCTTTGCGGGGGATGCCTGTGTGACCAGCTCCCAATGAAAACCCTAACCACTGAGTCTCTCTGATGGTCTTCCCTTGTGGATTACACTTTACACATGTTATCAGAATGTGTAGATAAAGGAAGTAGTGTGTCCTGCTGACTCCAGGGGGAGAGGACTCATGGAACTTTGCACTAACTTTCCTGCATACTTTCTGTCATGTGCCTTTCCTTTGCTGACTTTATTTTGTATCTTTTGCTGAAGTAAGTCCTAGTTATAAATATGACTGTCTGTTGAGTCCTATGAGTCTTCCTAGTAAATCACTGAAGCTGCGATGTTCTTGCAGATTCATCCCCACACTCCCCATACACAAGCATATGCATGACATATCTTTCAACAATGGTAGCACAATATATACACTGTTGAGTCTTTTTTACATATGGGTCTTGGACATTTTTCTTATTGGTGCCTATAGGCCCAGTTTATTATTCTTAACACTAAATAGGAGTTCATTATATGAATGGTATCATAATTTCACTAGTCCTTTATTAGGGGCATTTGGGTGTGTCAAATCCTTTACTTTAAAAAAATAAACAACCCTACAATTAGAATCATAAATGGTTCACTTGTCCTTTGTGTGAGTAGATCCATTTGAAGAAAACCAACAGGGAGCATTGCCAGGTCAAAGGTGATGCACATTTAAAAATTTTAATTAATAGTTAAAATTATGTTTTTCATCAATCAGGTCAATTTAACCAACACTTTTGTATGAAATTGTCTGTGTCCCTTAGAATTTGCCAACACTGTGGTTTATTTGAAAAAGTTGATCTTTGCTAATCTGAAAAGCGGGAAAGGATATTGTAGTTTCAACCAACATTTCTCTTATTAATGAGGCTGAGCATCTTTTTACAGGAACCATTGGCATTTGTTTCTGTTAGGTATCTTATGCTTGGTTTATTTTTCTATTATATATTTAGCATTTTTCTCCCTTATTTGTAGTAGTTCTTTTTATACATTAAGGAAATTAGCACACTTTGTGTGAATTGCAAATATTTTCCCTCAGGTTGTTATCTATTGCCCTTGTTTATGTCAACTCTTAAAGCAGAAATATTTTATGATTATGTAAATTTTTGTGACCTTTTGAAACTATGTCAAAATAGGATTTTAGGATTTTCCTCAATAATAAAACATTTATGTTTCTTTCTGCCTGAAATATGAAAATGTGAGTGCAAAAAAATTATTACATTTATAAAAGTATATTTAAAAGAGAAAAACAAAACTTCTCAAATTCTGTTTCAAGTAAAGATGAATTGGCAGGTTTACATCACACCTGTTTCATCCCTTCCTGATCTACCATTAAGAACTTTAACATCCCAAGTGACACTTTCTAAGGACACCATATTTCAATTTCTTTGGCACTAGTGTATAAATAAATCTTAATTTTGGGCTCTAGTTGACATTTCAACTGACTGTTATAAATTACTTGAACTCTTTTACTAGGGAATTTGATTTAAAAGCCTTTAAAAGAAGCTGATGGACAGGATGTGACAATGGCCAACCTCTATACTCACTACAAATTATAGACATGCATATCTGAAATTTCTCAATACTTATCTGGCTATTGTCTTAAAGGAATAATAGTCAATTTTTCTTTTAAGATAATGAAAACTTCGTGCATATACCATCTTTTTTTCTGAAGCCTATACTGTACCTACAAAATTCATATTAAAACACACACACACACAAAAAACGATTTTGTTCTAATAAATTGACATTTGTCTCCCCTCCCTCTCCTCTTCCTTTCTTTCCTCCATCCATCCTTTCCTTACCAGTATTTACTTAATCTTAATAAGACCTAATCTAGGGGCACCTGGGTGGCTCAGTGGTTGAGCATCTATCTGTCTTTGGCTTAGGTCATGATCCCGGGGTCCGGGGATCCAGTCCCACATCAGGTTCCCTGCAGGGATCCTGCTTCTCCCTCTGCCTGTGTCTCTGCCTCTCTCTCTGTGTCTTTCATGAATAAATAAATAAAATATTGAAAAAAAAAAGAGGTCATCTAAATACCAAATTTATATTGAGATCTGTGATGGTTTACATGTGGACCATGTGAAGTGGTCCTGCACTTAAAGCCTCATTTTACAGATGAGGAATCTGAGGCTTGAAACTATTAAGTAATTTGACCAAATCACAAGAATATAAGGAGAGGGACCAAAGTCCATCTGTATGTAACTCTATCCCTTACCCTTAACCATGCTTCCTGGCATATTTAAGTGCAAATCATCTGGCTGTATTTTGGCTTTATGTTTTGTTCATATATATAAATCTTGCCCCTTTCATTATTACATACCAGCAAAAACAAATTAACCTACACATTCATAAAAACAAAAGGGAATATTACCAACATTACGCCCAAATACTATTCCTCATGGGAAATGAGCCCTCTAATTTAGTCTACGTTCCTCACAAAATAATTTGTTCACAAGAGTGTCCTATCTCCTTTACCATTAAAATATAATGTCCTGTCTAGTTCAGACAGGATTAGATCTTCATTAAAAACTGACGGAATTGGGCTGGCTGGCCTAAATTCCCAAGTGTGAGCACTTTAGCTTAGACTGCCATCCTGACTATTTTAAACTTTTTCCTCTGTTCTTTTTCACTTTTTATGTTCTCTTCCCTCACTTATCAAAACCACTCTTTCTAATCCTATCTTGTCTTCCCTCCAACCCTTATTATTCTAAATTGCTTTTCCTTCCGTTCTCTAACCTTGATAAGCTACCAATGTCTTAGCTCTCACCACAGTCCTTGGTTGCTTTCCCTTCACTCTCCGAACATCATTTATTTTATCTAACTTTCCTGTGACAATATCCAGCTTTATTAAATTTATATTTATCTAAGAGAGTGTGAATCCTAAATTCCTACACAGTCATATGCCAAGTAGCTCCCCTCATAACCAGAGCTTAGAAAGAAACAAACATCTATTGACACCTATTGCATATTCTATGCAATATAATTTTTATTATATTTTATATGAATTATTGGCCTAAGACCTTAAGACCTAAAATTGAAGCTCAGACATTTTAGGTAATGCATCCATTACCACACAGATAAAATAGGACCTTGCTAGGATATGAACCTTATATTCTTGAAGTTCTTTTATTTGACTACCCAGACACTGCTTCTTTTATGGAATTCCATATATAGAAATTTTTGTGTTACTCATAACTACACAAGCCCTTTGGCTAGGTATTTGTACTAATTCTTATACACTAGAAAAACTCAAATTTTTTTTTTTTGCTCTTTTTTCCTGTTCATCTTTGAACACAGGACATGATAGGCAATTTAATAGATTTGTTGAATATCATCTTTCTAATTGATACAGAGTTTTCTTATGTGTCTGATACTGTATTATAGGAATTCTTTAGCTCCTCACATTTATATGTATAGACACTCATATTAGACTCTCCATTTCCTAACTATGTTTATTGTATTAGCATGCACCCTTCATACATTCAAGATTCACATTGAAGTTTATTCATAAAGTGCCTCACTATTTCCAGTTTCCCAGTGTTATTATGTGAGATTTCACAAGCCACAATTGATCTAAATAGCTTCAACAATCATGAAGCAATGAACGTTGCATTGCCATACTTAAGCTAATTTTTGAATATGTAATTATACAAAAAGAAAATTGGAACTTTTGTGACTATCATTATCCTAACACTATTATGAATTCAAATATACATAAATAAAATTCCAAAAATTGATAAGATTAGAATCTTGGAATTCCTAAGATTAAAAATATTTAATATGCAGGTAGAATGACTCATTAGCCATATCACCAAATTTCTTAAAGATTATAATAACAATCTTGGTTAATAAAATTCAGATTTTTAATGCTATAACCACACTATAACACAATTTAAATTGTCAGAAATCACTATGATAAATGATTTAAACTGAATAGGAGCCATTTTCTTTGAGAAGTTGCTTCAACCTCCTCCCTAATAGTTGGCAAGAGTCTATGTCATTATAATAGTCTCAACCAAAGATAACATCGTTTTTATTTAAATGAATGCAGCTTTTATTATGTTTTCCCTTTTTAATTCAAAATACTATCACTTCATATCGAGTGTTTTCTTTTTTGGCTTGGTCTTACTCTCTAATAGCTATAGTAATGTGAAACAACAAATTGAATCTTCAAACAAGTGTCCTAGATTCATCTTTACACTTTTATAATTTTTATTTTAACTCACTCATCTATAAAACGAATTCTTGGACTAAATGATTTCTAAAATCCTTCCAGCTTGAACATTCTACGTGCCTCAAGTTGATGGAAAACAGTGTACTGCCCAAGCATAGAAAACAATTTTCAGGCTCAAATACATATTTTAAAATTTCAAGCCTAACAGTTACTGCCATAAAATTTTGCCCAGAGTTTTACATCTCACTACTTGAGTAAAGGCAATTCCATTTCAAAATGCAACAAACTGTAATGTAAATGCCTTTTTTACAGGGTATGCAATTATGCACAGAAAAGTAGGATATCCTCTAATCAAGAGTTAAAACTTAAGAAAGCTTAAAAGAGTTCCTGAAGTTGCCTTGTATCAATCACACATCTGCCTTTCAATCTTCCCTGACAGCTTCCTTTCCTTCTCCTTACTTCACATCTTCCACTGAAGTAATGTGTCATTTATCGCAAGGGAAATCTCCTGCGGGTGTTTTCAAGAGAATTTCAGTTGGGGTTTACAGCTCACTCCTTTTGTTTATGACATTCTTTAATGTATTCCTTGGCAGATGGTAAAAGCAAAGTAATTAAGGAATACAGCTTTATTACTGATTATGGATTTGATATTTATGACCAGAGGTAATTTATAATCTTTGATTCTAAATACCATTATCCAAAGCAAATGTTTTATTTACACATTCAAAGGCATAGCAACAGATATTAAGGTGCACTGAATGAAAATAAAAACAGACTTGTAAATTTTTGACAATGGTCCTTAAATACTCATATTTCTAAGTTCTTAAATAAAACATGTAAAGTCATGAGACTTTTCATTTCCACTTTGTTTCAAGGCACTTTGAAGACAATTGAAAGAGAAAGAAGAGCAAATGAGTAATGGAGCTACCACAAGACGAGAGAGAAGGGAAAGACCTAGGAAAGAAGTAACAGAATGAAATACAAAACTTGGTTCAGCAATTCTCCATGAACACAATGCATTGGGGGGGGGGAGGGGGAGAGGAGCAGGAAAAGAGAATTTACAGAAATCTTGGTTAGTATGTGAATTTTGTAAGGAAGAACCAGCCAAACTAAACTCAAGATGATGAGGACATGGTTGGCTCTGTTCATAAGGAAGGCTGTAGGTGGGCTATGGGGCTAGGATAAGGCAAATATATAATACTCGAATGGTCTGTGGAAGTTTCCCAGTAAACTTTTATGAGTACTGCAGCCATTATCAAAGTTGAAAAGAACATTTACTGGAGTCTTACATTGTGTGGGTGCAAGACCTTTCCTTGCAATGTGCCATGTTGTCTTTTCTTAAGACTTGAATTTTTAGAGTAGGTTTAGGTTCACAGCAAAATTGAGATGAAGGCACAGACTTCCCCTAAACCCCCAGCCCACACATACATAGCCTCCCTCATTATCAACATTTCTCACCAGTGTGGTACATTTGTTAACAACTGATGAACCTACATTGACACATTATCACCAGAGCCACACTTTACATTAAGGTTCACTCTTGTGTTGCACATTCTATGGGTGTGGACAAAAGTATAATGACATGTACCCACTATTATAGTATTATACAGATAGTTTCACTGCCCTATAAGTCCTCTATGCTCCACCTCTTCATCCCTCCCCTTACGCTGGCAACCACTTATCTTTTTATTGTCTCCACAGTTTTGCCTTTTTCAGAATGTCAGGGAGTCGGAATCATACAGTATATAGTCTTTTCAGATTGGCTTCTTTCACTTAGTAATATACATTTAAGTTTCCTCCGTGTCTTTTCATGGAGGGTAATTTTTAAAAGTTTTCATAAGCACAAGAATACCATTCAGAGGATCACAATGACAGCACCATAAGAAGCATTTGGGGAACAGAAGCTGCCTGAAGGAACAGTGTCTTCATCTGTCATTTTAGGGTAAGTACTAATGAGTAGAACTACAGACAGAATCACTCACATTCTTAAATTGTTTTATTTTTCTTGTTGGAATTCTTTTTGTTTTACTTTTAAATATTTTGCTTATCGTTGCTGAACTCTTACATTCAAAATTCTGTGAGCTTAATGCAAAATAGTATGGATGCACTCAATGATTTTGTTTTTTTATTGTCTCAATAGAACTGTATTACATGGCATTATGAACAAAAAAAATAGAAGAGAGGTGTAGGAAGAATCTTCCTTCTGTATATTGTATAGAAAATAATGAGCTGAGGGTGAAGTAACCTTGAAAGTTATTCCCATCTGCTCCCTCCATTGGGACAGACATTTATTTTTACAGCATCTCTCAAAGTTACAGCAGAGGCAGAAGATGGGTTTCCACAGGCACTCCGGTATTCTGATAATCCACAGCACCAGGATTTTCCTTCATCATGGTACAGGAGATATTCTACTTTCTTCTAGTATGATGTTAAATAGCAACTGGTGATGGTATTAAGGTCAGAGAGACATTAGGGACTGTTTGGGTGTGTGAGACTGCCTGCCCCATCTGAAGAGAGCAGCTATCCAACACTTGCAGATTTTTTTATATAAAGATGAGCCCAGTGTTCCCAGATCTTTTGATTGTGCAAAAGAATTTGGGAATTCAGATTTTTTGGTAATATCTCTAAATTTCAGAAATCAATTCTGTGATGGAACTGTATTGTTCCAACCAAATACAGTGCATTTTTAGGCTGAAAGATGCCTAAATCAATGGGGAAGGTACAAGGTTGTGGTTGATTCAAGTGAAGTAATTGAAGAAGAAACCCTAATCCTGAAGCCAGTTCTAATCAAAGGAGTGTTTCCCTGAAGAAGCACCACCTGACACAGAGTTTTCCCCAAAAATGCCATGCCCATAATCCCTCGCAAAGCTGAAAACTGTCCCTGTTTTAATATCAAATAGAGAGAGTCAATAGTACATGCTGAAAAATATGTTCCATTTCCCCACTCTATGTCTTACTAATATGTATCCCAGGGACAGAGAGAGCACAAGAATGAGGAAAAACTCAGGAGGTAATGATATACAGAGAGAAGCACCTGGAAAGGTCAAAGCTTGTGATATGATAAACCAAGTACAAAGCAAATTGAGTTTTTAGCAGTTTATAAAAACAAGATGTGAATACTTCTTTAAAAAATTAGAATTTTTAAATTTAAATTCAATTAGCCAACATACAGTACATCATTAGTCTCAGACGTAGTGTTCAACAATTTATCAGTTGTATATAACACCCAGTGTTCATCCCATCATGTGCCCTCCTTAATGGCCATCACCCAATTACCCATCCCTCCATCCACCTCCCTTCCAACAGCCCTCAGTTTGTTTATATAGTTAAGAATCTCTCTTGGTTTCTCTCTCTCTCTCTGATGACTTCCCATTCAGTTAAAAAAACAAAAACAACAACAACAAAAAAAACATCAGACATTTTTATTAGAAAAGTTCTTTATTAGAAAAGCTATATAAAAAGCTATCTTTTTCTATAACTAATTTGGAGTATGTTATCAATTCTTTTTTCACCTACTTGCCCCATATGGCTTCATATTTTTACTAATGTTTACGACAATACACAGCACATGGCAGATACTATGCTAAGTTGATTAGTTGATTTGTCATTGCAAGGACAGAAAAAGAATACTTACTGAATATCAGTGTAAAATTTTCTACATGAAGATTTACAAGTCCCGCAGAAATCTTTAAACATTTAACAAAAAAATTAAAATCTACATATAGAAATAGGAAATAGCATGCAAAATTAATTATTCTTTTCTAGGTTTCTTTTATTTCTTTTTTTAAAGATTTTATTTATTTGAAAGAAAGAAAGAGAGATCATGGGGGGAGGAGCAGAAGGAGAACCAGGCTCCCCACTGAGCAGAGAGCCCAATGCAGGCTGAATCCCAGGACCCTGGCATCATGACCTGAGCCAAAGGTAAACACTTAACTGACAGAGCCCCCCACATGTCTTTTTTATTTCTAATGAAAGCTGTCTTGAGTCCAAAACTGGTTTAAAGTTACAGGAGTTGAGGGACGCCTGGGTGGCTCAGTGGTTGAACGTCTGCCTTTGTCTCAGGACGTGATCCTGGAGACCCAGGATTGAGTCTCACATCGGGCTCCTTGTGGGAAGCCTGTTTCTCTCTCTGCCTGTGTCTCTGCCTTTCTGTGTGTGTCTCTCATGAATAAATAAATAAGATCTTAAAAAAAAAAAAAAGTTACAGGAATTGAGCCATACTGTGTCTCAAAATAGTAGGGAGGAGTAGTGAGAAGGAGACATGAGTGGGCAGATCCTGAGTCTTTAAACATTTACATATTTTCTCATAAATATGGAAGTTACAAAACCAGTACCAAGATTTATCTATACCCTTCATCTAACTTCCTCTAATATTAACAGATTGCATAACCATTGTACAACCAAGAAAAGTAAGAAATTCAGTTAATGAAGCTATAGACTACACTCAAATTATACCTATTTTTCCAACTTCTTCAGGCTCCAGGATCCAATCCAACTCAACCTCATTTAGTTGTCATATCTCCCTAGTATCCTATAACCTTTATCCTTTGTCTTTCACAATGGTGACACTTTGTACAGTATCATTTGATTTGGGTCTGCTAGATGTTTTTAGTTGGGCCAGTGGGATCAAGGGGGATTGGGAGGCACCAACAAAATGGCAGCGGACCCCCCACCTTGTGGCCCCCACCTCAGAACTTTCCCATCACCAGCAGACCACCGGAGGACACATTCAGGGGGAGACTGGACCTATGCAGGAAACCTGAACCCCACCTTACCCAGACCCCATATAAGGTCATAAGCAGTTATCGCCCCAAGCCAATTCCACCAGTAATATGCCCTAATACCTATCACCCCATCCAGACACACAACCCCATACCCCCCCCTTAAAAAGGTCTCTTGCCCTCCCCTGGGCGCGACTTCCCCAGCCCGCTCTCTCTGCCTCCCCTGTGGGCCTCAGAACCTTGCCCATGAGTGCATCCTATTAAAGGTTTGCCTCGACCAACTTTTGCCTGGCCTCTCTATTTCATTTCACTACCAATCAGATTAAACCCGACATTTTTTATACTTAGATTGAGTTAATTCGCCTTTAACAAGAATAACACAAAGATGATATTGGGTCTTTTTGAATGTATTACATCAGAGGGTGGCTCATTCTTTTTAACAAATACTAGTATTAATTTATATAAAAGTCCACAGATGAGCATCTTTGACTTTCCATTCTTTTTATAAGTAATATGAACGATGTTACAATACATAGCTTCAAAAAATAAATAGTGTCTCTCATGTGTGAGTATCCCTCCAAGACAAATTCCAAAATATAGGATTTCTGGAACTTTGGATGAAGGTGGCAGAAAAGGAGGATACTAAGCTCACCTCAACCCATGGATACACCTAGATAACACCCACGTCAGTGTAAATAACCCAGAAATTGAACCCAAAGCCAGCGTGACAGACTCTCTACAGTTACACGTAAAGAAGAGGCCCCATGCTAAAATGATAGGAAGGGTGGGAATATGCTCAAGAACCAAAGTGATCCACAAGATTGTCCAAAGGGAGGGAGAGACACCACAAGCATGGAGAAGAGAAAGGAGCAGACCCTACACCAAGCACCCCATGCAAGGGGGATCCACACTGGGAAGACAAATCTCCATAACATTTGGCTTTGAAAACCCAAGAGGCTTAACTTCCTGAGTTTTTAAAATCAGTGGGGCTTATTTACCACCTGGAACTTTAAAAATCAGCCCCCTGGCTTCTGGGAGAGGTGAATGGCAAGAGGAAATGGAGTCCTCACCCTTAAAGAGACAGCACAACAAAGAACCCCACTAAGAAACAGCATAGAAGCAGCAGTTTGAAAAATGCCTGGAGCATACGGGAAGATTTATTTGCTAATCTCAGAACTGGTGCTGGAGGGGAAGAGATCTTTGGAAGACTTCTCCAAGAACAAAACTGCTTCCAGGTGCCATTTACATCCCCCTGTTCCCCAGCCTACTTATAGGGGTACTGAGTACTGGGATCAGCTCAAACAGTCCACTTAGCTTGCTAACACTGCCCCATGCCCCTGGCCACCTCCTGGGGACAAGCCTCATCCAACTCACTCTTGGCAGGAATTCGCCAGGGCAGCTCCAGGTCTCCTTCCACAGCAGACAAGTACAAACACTATTTGTTTGATGCTATTACCATCTGCCCCACCCCTGCATTCTCCTGCAAATTCACCTCCCTCCAGCACAGCCTCAGCAGGACTCCATTCAAAGCTACACCACAGCATGATATTGTGTGTCTAGCCTCAATCATGGCCAATACCATCTCCTGTCCTGGAGATAGGAAAAGAGGACTACACACACACACACACACACTAATCCAAATGCAGCCTCAGCAGTGGGCTGGTGGCATCCATCTAGTCTGACTGCAGTACCCCCTCACCAATGAAAGTGTTTCAGGGAGTGAATACCACGTGGTTCAGTTGTAGAGGCCAAGGAAATTAAGCCCATTCCACCTTAAATTCAGCATTAGCACAAGTACGGCCATCTCAGGCCCCTGTGAATAAGAGCTGAACTTTACCTCACTTCAGTTACAGGAAAAAAATGCTTAAGGCCCTTGAAAGCCCCATATCAGAATGAGAACAGAGCTTAATGCTCATGGCTGGGAATCCCATATCAGAATAAGAACAGAGCTTAACGACCTTGAAAGCCCCATATCAGAATGAGAACAGAGCTTAAGAAATTCTTTCTCCACCCCTTCTGGAAATCCCCTAGACCGGCCCATAAAAACCCAGCTGTAACCCACCTTGGGTCCAAGTCCCTGCTCCGCTGTGTCGGGTACACTTGGACCCAAGCTCAAACTTGCTAATAAACCCTCATGCGCTTGCATCGGAGTCGACTCCTTGGCGGTTTCTCGGATTCGCAATCTTGGGCACAGCACAGTGAGACCACAGCTCGGGCAAACACCTGGTCTGACCTAACTCAAGCTCAAGGTGGCCCCCAACTAGCCCATTAACAACACAGGTGATGAGGGAGCAGGGCTAGCTCAAGAAAAGCACAGCTGATATCCCACAAACAACACCCACCCAGAGTGGGATATATGTGACATTCTTTAGGAGGCTTCCAATTGTCTTAATGTTATGCTAGAGGGAAAAGCAATCTTTAACTTGACAATGGCAAGGCTTCCAGTATCTTGTAGGTCCTCCTTAGCATATGAAAACCCTTTTGGAATCTCCATTTTGCTTACCTCCCCCAATTCCTGGGTATATAATCAGCCACTCCTCACAGGCCCAGGGCAGCAACTTTTCCTGCTCATGGTTTCTGTCCTTGTGCTTTAATGAAACCACCATTTTGCACCAAAGACATCTGAAGAATTCTGTCTTGGTTGTAGGCTCCAGACCTCACCTGTATTCCAAAACTTCATCACAGGGACCAAACCCTGCCCCCAACAGGCTCTCAATTTTAGTTATCTAAATTTGATAAACCAGGGGCACCTGGGTGGCTCAGTCAGTTAAGCATCTGACTCTGGTTTAGGTCATGATCCCAGGGTCCTGGGATGGAGCCCTGCATCCCATTGGGCTCTCTGCTCAGCAGGGAGTTTACTTCTCCCTTTCTCTCTGCCCCTCCCCTTTGCTCCTGCTCTCTCAAAATAAATAAAATATTTTTAAAAAATTAAAGTAGTGATAAGAGATCTTAAAAGCAGCAAGAGAAAACAGTTACATACCAGGGAAACCCCATAAGGCTATGGCAATCAAAAATGGTAACTTAATGGTTACCATTAACCAATGGTAATCAAAAATCAAAATATATATATGCAAAAAATAAAGTAATCAAAAATCAAAAAATATATATGCAAAAAATAAAGAAAAATGAATCCAAGTATATCACTAAAGAAAACCATTAAACCATGAGAAAGCAAGAAAGGAACAGAGAAAAAGAACTACAAAGATAACCATATAGCAAGTAATAAAATGGCAATAAGTACATAGCTATCAATAATTACTTTGAAAAGACTAAATGCTTCAATCAAAAGATATGGGATGACTGAATGGATTAAAGCAAGATCTATTTATGTGTTGCCTACAGGAGACTTATTTCAGATCTACACACATACAGATCGAAAGTGAAAGGTTGGAAAAACATTTATCACACAAATGGAAGTGAAGAGAAAGCTGAGGTAGCAATACTTACATTGGACAAACTAGACATTAAAACAATGACTGTAACAAGAGACAAAGTGGGACACTACATAATCATAAAGGCAACAATCAAATAAGAAGATCTAGCAATTGTAAATATTTATGGACCCAACATAGGAGACCCAGATACATAAAGCGGGTATTAACAAACATAAAGAAAGTAATCAATAGTAATACAATAATAGTTTAACACACCATCCCCTTGCATCAATGGATAGATCATCTAATCAGAAAATCAATAAGGACACAAGGGTTGTGAATGACATATTGGACCAT
Organism: Canis lupus dingo; assembly: GCF_003254725.2. NCBI lineage: Eukaryota > Metazoa > Chordata > Mammalia > Carnivora > Canidae > Canis > Canis lupus. The sequence continues at coordinate 62,012,198 of NC_064254.1, forward strand.
ATGGGTCTAACAGATATATTCAGAACAGTCCATCCTGAAACAGCAAAACACAGATTCTTTTCAAATGCACATGGAACATTCTCCAGAATAAGTCACATATTAGGGCACGAAACAAGCCTCAACAAATTCAAAAAGATCAAAGTCATACCATCCATCTTTTTCGGACACAGGTTATAAAACTAGAAGTCAACCACAAGAAAAAATCTGGAAAGACCACAAAGACATGGAGGTTAAATAACATGTTAGTAAACAATGAATGGACCAAACCAGGAAATAAAAGAAATAAATACGTACATGGAAACAAATGAAAATGAAAACACAATAATTCAAAACATCTGGGATGCAGCAAAAGTGGTTCTAGGAAGGACATTTATAGCAATGCAGGCCTACCTCAAGAAGCAAGAAAACCCTCAAATAAACAGCCTAATCTTATACCTAAAGGAGCTACAAAAAGAACAATGAACAAAACCTAAAACCAGCAATAAAAAGAAAATAATAAAGTTTGGAGCAGAAATAATATTGAAACTAAAAAAGCAGGGCAGCCCGGGTGGCTCAGCAGTTTAGCACTGCCTGCAGCCCAGGGCATGATCCTGGAGACTCGGGATCGAGTTCCATGTCGGGCTCCCTGCATGGAGCCTGCTTCTCCCTCTGCCTGTGTCTCTGCCTCTCTCTCTGTGTCTCTCCTGAATAAATAAATAAAATCTTAAAAGAAAAAAAAAAAAAAGCAACAGAATGAATCATAAAACCAGGAGCTAGTTCTTTGAAAATAATAAAATTGATAGACCTCTAGCTAAACTAATCAAGAGAAAAAGAGAATGGGGATCTAAATTTAAAAATCACAAATGAGAGGAGAGATTGCAACCAATACAGAAATATGAACAATTATAAGAAAATATTATGAAAAACTAGATGCCAACAAATTGGACAACCTAGAAGAAATGAATAAGTTCCTAGAAACATTATCTACCAAAACTGAAATAGGAAGAAATAGAAAATTTGTATTGACTAATAACTAGCAAAGAAATTAAACAGTAACCAAAAAACTCCTGGGCACCTGGGTAGCTCACTCGGTTAAGGGTCCAACTCTTGGTTTTAGCTCAGGTCATGATCTCAGGCTCAAGAGACTGAGCCCTGAGTCCAGCTCTGTGCTCTGCATGGAGTCTGCTTGAGATTCTCTTACCCTCTCCCTCTGCCCCTCCCACTCCTGCTTGCACTTGCTTTCTCTCTCAAATAAATGAATCTTAAAAAAAAAAAAAAAGGAAAAACCTCCCAACAAACAAAAGTCCAAGACTAGATAGCTTTATAGGCAAATTCTACAAAACGTTTAAAGAAGAGTTAATATCTATTTCCTCAAATTGTTCCAAAAAATAGAAAAGAAAAATTCTCAAATTCATTCTGTTCTATCCAGCATTACCCTGATACCAAAACCAGATAAAAACACTATGCAAAAGACAAAGAGAATTACAGACCAATATTGTTTATGAACATAGATGCAAAAATCACCAACAAAATAACAAACCAAATCCAACAATACATTAAAAAATAATTTACCACAATCAGGTGTAATTAACACCTGGGTTGCAAGGGTGATTCGATATTTATATATCAATCAATGTAATACATTACATCAATAAGGGAAAGGATAAGAACCATATGATCATTTCAGTAGATATAGAAAAAGCATTTGATAAAATACAACATCCATTCATGATAAAATCCCTCAATGAAGTAGGGATAGAGGGAGCATACCTCAACATAACAAAGGCTGTATGAAAAACCTCTGATTAACATCATCATTAATGGGGAAAAACTGAGATCTTTTCCCCGAAGGTCAGGAACAAGATAAAGAGGTCCACTCTCACCATCTTTATTCAACACAGTACTAGAAGTCCTAGCCACAGCAATTAGACAACAAAAAGAACTAAAAGTCATCCAAATTGGCAAGGAAGAAATAAAAGTTCCACTACTTGTTGGTGACATGATACTCTATATAGAAAACCCAAAAGACTCTACCAAAAAATGGCTAGCACTGATAAATTCAGGAAAGGCACAGGATATAAAATCAACATGCAGAAATCCTTGCATTTCTATACACCAATAATGAAGCAGAAAGAGAAATCAAGAAAATAGTCCCATTTACAATTGCACCAAAAAAGTAAGTAACCTAGGAACAAACCTCACCAAAGAGGTGAAAGACTTGTACTCTGAAAACTATAAAACATTAAAGAAATTGAAGATGACAAAAAGAAATGGAAAGAAGATTACAAGAATAATGGTGTTATGCTCATGGATTAGAAGAATAAATATTGTTAAAATGTGTATACTACTCCAAGCAATCTACACATTTAATGCAATCCCTATCAAACTACCAACAGCATTTTTCACGAAAGTAGAACAGATGATCCTAAAATTTGCATGGAACCACAAAAGACACTGAATAGCCAAAGCAATCTTGAAAAAGAAAAATGAAACTGGAGGTATCCAAATTCCAGATTTCAAGTTCTATTACAATGCTGTAGTAATCAAAACAGTGTGGTATTGACCCAAAGATGGACACATTGGCACAAAAATGGCACGAAAATGGGTCAATGGAACAGAATAAAAACCCACAACTGTACCCACAATCACATGGTCAATTAATCCTCAACTAAGCAGGTAAGAATATACAAAGGGGAAAAGGCAGTCTCTTCAACAAATGGTATGAGGAAAACTAGGCACCTACATGCAAAAGAGTGAAACTGGACCACTTTCTCACACCATACACAAAAGTAAATTCTAAATGGATTAAACACCTAAGTGTGAAACAGGAAACCATAAAAATCCTAGAAGAGAACACGGGCAGTAATTTCTTTGACATCAACCATTGGCAACTTCTTTCTAGACATGTCTCCTACAGCAAGGGAAACAAAAGCAAAAATAAACTACTGGGACTTCATCAGGATAAAAAACACAACAAAGGAAACAGTCAACAAATCTAAAAGGCAAAATATGGAATGGGAGAAGATATTCGCAAGTGACAAACCCGAGAAAGGGTTAGTACCCAAAATATACAAGAATTTACTCAACACCCAAAAAAACATAATCTGATTAAAAATGGGCAGAAGAGGGATCCCTGGGTGGCTCAGCAGTTTATCATCCGCCTTCAGTCCAGGGTGTGATCCTGGAGACCCGGGATCGAGTCCCACATCGGGCTCCCTACATGGAGCCTGCTTCTCCCTCTGCCTGTGTCTCTGCCTCTCTCTCTCTTTGTGTCTCTCATGAATACATAAATAAAATATTTTTTTAAATGGGCAGAAGACATGAATAGACATTTCTCCAAAGAAGACATGCAGACGACTAACAGACACATGAAAAGATGCTCAACATCACTTATCATCAAGGAAATGTGAGTCAAAACTACAATGCAGTATCACCTCACACCTATCAGAATGGCTAAAATAAAAAACTCAAGAAACAACAGGTGTTGGCAAGGTTGTGGAGAAAAAGGAATCCTCCAGCACTGTTAGTGGGAATGCAAACTGGTGCAATCACTGGGAAAAGAGTAAGGAGGTTCCTCAAAAAGTTAAAAATAGAACAACTCCTGATCCAGCCATTCCACTACTCAAAGAATACAAAAACACTAATTCAAAGGGATATATGCGCCCCTACATTTAAGGAGCATTGTTTACCATAGCCAACATCTGAAACCAGCCCAAGCATCCATGGATTAATGAATGGATAAAGAAGATGTGAAATACACACACGTGCGTGCGCACACACACACGCACACACAATGGAGTGCTATTCAGCCATAAATACGAATTAAATCTTGCCATTCGCAATGACCTGGATGGAGCTAGAGAGTATAATGCTAAGTGAAATAAATCAGTCAGAGAAAGACCTATCATGTGATTCGGTCATATGTGGAATTTAAGATTTCGGTCATTTGTGGAATTAAGAAATGAGCTAAGGGAAGAAAAAGAGAGAGACGAACCAAGAAACAGACCTTTAAGTATAGAGACCATGGCTAAAGAGGCCAGATGGGTGGGGAGATGGGTGAAATAGGTGAAGGAGGATGAACAGTGCACCAACTTGATGAGCACCGAGTATAGAATTTTTTTAAGCTAAAAAAAAAAAGAAGAAGAACCGAAGGAGGAAAAAAAAAAGAAAACAACAACAACATAGAACTTCTGGATCAAGTAGAATTATTGGGCTGTTTGATAGGTATTGTTCAATTGTTCCCCATAACTTTGGTACTAGTTTATAGTTTCATCACCAGTGATCTCCCCACTAACGTGAAATAATCCATCCTTTCCCCTCAATTTGAAATGTGGCTTTTTTTTTATCCTACTTTATATTGCACACAATTTATATCTCCCTTTATAATTTGTCAAGCTACTGAGGACTGAATATATGTCTCTTAGTGTTTCTGAAATGATGTATCCCACATCAGAACACAGTTAATGTTCATTAGATGGATGAGTAAAAACAGGGTCGACATTAGACTTTAATCCAGGTTACTTTGCTCTCGGGACACTGGATTACAAAAGGTGAACTGCTATTTCTGAATAAACCAGATACGTAATAAAGGGTGAGTATACCAGGCAGTCATCATTAAACAAATCATTATTATTTTCAAATAATTTTGAGCACTTGGGTCTTTTGGGCTATAGGAGTTAAACACAGCTCTTAGATTCCTATATATTCAAGCACTTTATTTCGCGGAAGGGGTGTTTAGGGAGGGCCTAACTGCTCCCACCAGCTAGAAATGCATTTTATATAGCTTCTCAAGGTAATAAGGTGTTACATGTAGAAAGAAAATTTAATAAACCTCAGCAAAGTTTCCTTATTAAAAAAAAGAAAAGAAAATACTCAACTGGTGATACTTTTATTTTTTATTTTTTATTTTTCTGGTGATACTTTTAAATGACTTTGTTTCTATCAGTAGTTCAAGCAGATAAGTTATTGTCTCCGAGAATTTCATCTTGAGTGACTTGCCCTTAATAAGAATGGTTGAGTAAGATTTAATGTTCAGAACCACCTGCTAAAGAAGGATTCTCATTTAACACAACCCATTCACTGCAAAGCTCTCACACTGTAAAGACTTCTTGGGGGAGCCACAGTTCTCTCGGGTGTGTTCTCAGTCTCACACATCAACTCAACAGGCCTTGAGGGCAAGGGGCTGAGCTTTTCCCTGCGGTTCACAGCTCAGAATGGTTATGAATGCCTAAGCCCTTTACAAGCCTTAGAAAAGGAGACTGAAAGAAACCCAGTTAAACCTAATGTAATTAATATATTACAGAATTACACACCAGCATTTTAATTTTCCAAAAAAAAAGACTCCAATTCGTTCCAGGGCAACAATGAGGGTAAAAATACCTAGAAATGGTTGTGTCCAGAAGTGTCATCTCAGAAGATGATCTGATTATTAATTTTGTTCCATATATGCTAGAAGCTTGTCTTGGAATCTTCAAAGTTATGACTTTAAATGTCTTCAAATGAGTATTTACTTTGTAATTGTTATTTATTTTATTTCAGAAAAAAAGAAATTTTGTTGAAGTACACTCTCATAATTATTATTATTATTATTATTATTATTATTAATTATTTTAAACAAGGGACGGGTTCGCAGCAGTTTGGGCTTGATATGGGGCTTTTATTATATTTTGCTATATCTCTCAAAGTTTTAATTAAATTCAATTATAACAAATTTTTGGAAGTCTATCACTCTCATTTTCCTTGTCTTCTTTAAATCTGAGGTTACTCAGATTGGGTAACTGATGGGTGGCTCAGAGGTTGAGCACTTGCTTTTGGCTCAGAGCGTGATCCTGAGTCCTGGGATCGAATCCCACATCGGGTTCCCTGTGAGGAGCCTACTTCTCCTTCTGCTACATCTCAGTGTCTCTCTTGAATAAATAAATAAAATAATAAATAAATAAATCTGAGGTTACCTGAGTGAAGAGAGCAATTATTAAATGATTATGATTGTGACTGATACATATGTCTCCTTGTAATATTGGATACTGACAACTGAAAAAGAAAGCAGCCTCACATATTTTGTCTAGATAGTTCCAGATTCCTGGCTCCACACACTCACAACCACAGAGATGATTTTTTTTTTTTTTTTTTTGTAAACCCAAATTCACCCTTTATTTTCCCGAAAAGCAGTTTTAGACTGAATGGTCCTGATCAGCCTTAACATTTTAACTTCCTATTGCCTCTCTACCCATTGACACTCTAATTTAGGAACTATCTGCTCTCCCTTCCATGCCTAAAATTCACTCCATTGATGGAAAGTTACACATGAAAAGCATTTTGCTCCTGTCTAAACAAAATCATGAACTTGAAATAAATGGACAATTTAGTCGTTTCGGTTTCAAATATTTGAGAGCTTATAACTACCTCTCAAAGCAGGAAAGCTATTTAAACCTCTAAATATAATAATGAGCAATAAACACACGCAGTTTGATACTTAATAACCCATATCTGCTCGCGATTAAAGTGATTGCATCATAATGAGTTTTGCCTCATAGCAGGGGAACCTTATCTAAATAGATGTCACTGGTATTTCAGAATAAAGTCAGACTTTTGCATGAGAATGCCATTGGAAATTGGAAACTCTACAGGTAGAGTTTACTGTAGCAAATATGATCTTCACCGTCTGAGCCAAAGAGAGCAGGTCAAGGGGTCCTGTGTTCATTTTTTGCCTGTTTAAAGGTTGGCCAGCCAACCTGCTCAGAACCCAGGAGCCTGGAAGCCTGAACTAATTTTGAAGAACCTAACAAAGGCTGTAGACTCTCAATCTAAGTAGAGGACAGTACAGATTTCCGTAGATAAGTCCTTGCCTTGATTTTACACAATTTTACACACTCATGGAAACTCTTTTTATTCAACCTCTTTTCCAGGCTAAGACATGTGCCTTTTGAGGGACAAATATTCATTTTGTCCAAAGTATACAAAATACACAGATTTAAGGGGAAAGAGGAGGTCATTCCTTGACCACTAGTTAAAAGATGAACTCAGGGTGAAGGGTACCAAACCATCTACTTTGAAGGAAACTCAGCTCTTCTCCCCTAAAGAGTATAAAAGAAGTAGCCTCTGACATAAATCAGGCCAATCACATGCATTCCCCCTTTCTGCCTTTGAGCCTCTCTGATGCAGAAAAACGGTCCTGAGCTGTAGTGTCTCTGCTCCCGTGTGTTGGAGTATGGTCTTCCCTACTCCCCTCCCTGCAGGGAAGCCTAAGATATACTAGTGCTGCCTATGTAATAGTGGTTTTTGATGTGACTGAGTGGAAAACTGAACTATTGCATCCTTGGAAGATATTTGATGTCCATTCAAGACCTTCTAGAAAGTTCTTTAAAAAAAAGGAACATTCAGAGATTCTTACCCAGCACCCCTTTTGTTACAGTCGCTGTACAAACACCTGTGGAAGATGCAAAGAAAAATAACACATGGCTTTAGTTCTCAAAAACATAACCAAGGTAACACATTTCACAAATCACTGTTAAGAAAATGGTCAGATGAGAAGTTAAGACAGCTTTTCACTGAAGTTGGTAAGACTATTTGAATTTCACCCAGAAGACTCTTTACCTTCTCATCCTGTAACTTCCCTTCACCCAAAAGACTCTTTTACCTTCTCATTCTGTAACTCCCCGGCAGGAATATTAAAAGTAGATTCCAAATTAAGATAAAACAAAGTAAGATTCCGAATAAGTTCCACATGTTGGGACAAATTTGAGGCTGCATTCTATTCAACTACATGTCCTTGTTAGAGACCTCAATTTTCATAAAAGACTGTGGGTGGTCCCCCCAACTTAGCTGGTTATTAAAGCATACTTCTTGGCACTGATTCACTGACGCAGAATAGCTGCTCTCCAGGCACTTGTCAGGGAATATAACCCTGGACAACTGCAGCAAAACCAAGCAAAACTTGGTAAAGAGAAATTAAAAGTGTAAGTGCCTATGGGAACTTGCAATAATTCCAACTCATTTGATTTTAAGTTATAAAACCCTTCTTTCTTCCATTTCTTTCTTTCTTTTTTTTTTTCTTTCTTCCATTTCTTAAAGGCAACAGGTATTTCGTGGAAGTCAAAGAACAGGGATACAATCAGACCTCACAAATGGACTCTTTTTATGAGTTTATTTATTTATTCATGAGAAACTCAGAGAGAGGGAGAGACATAAGCAGAGGGAGAAGCAGGATCCCCACAGGGAACCTGACACAGTACTCTGGGATCACAACCTGAGCCAAAGGCAGACGCTCAACCGCTGAGCCGCCCAGGTACCCCACCAATGGATTTAGAGATGTCTCTTAAATCTGCTTCTCTCCACATACACAATTCACCATTTGCTGTAACTACAGATCATCCTTGCTGCTTGGTTGCATAAGGCTGGTTAAAGATATCTAATCCTGACAATATGTAAGCTTATTTTACACGTTAAGTTTCCAAAAAGGAGGCTAAAACCCCTCTCTCTTCCCATCTCAATTCCAAATACCAGGGAAAAGGACCATGATTGCTCAAGATGCAGCCTGATTCATGCTCAACTGATAAATTATAGGCAAGGAATAGAATTAAGGATAAAGAAGAGCTTGGTGCATTTTAAATTAAATTCCTACCCCTGATCTAGCCAATAGCTCAGGACTGTTTTTGCCAAATCACTGCTATGGGCTTACTATTAGGTGAATTATTAGGTGAATCATGGAAGAAAGAAAACAGCCAAAACATATGTGGAGAAGTGTGAAATGGAAAGGAAACACATTATGGTCCACGATACATAGTCAGGGCTTCCTTTTGTAAAGAAACTCCAAAATGTAGTGTTTAAGCAAAGGGCCGCTTACTCATGAACATTAGCAGTTACCACCCTGAACAAGAGTCTTGGGTGATGCCTTTAGCCTATCAGGAAAAGTCTTCACGAAGAACACCTTTAAGGCTCACTATGAGGATGTTAAGGACCTTGGTTACTATCTCATATGGACATGCAAGCATCATCACCAACATCTCGGTAGGCGACACATATGTTTTTGTTTTATGAATCCTAAGGTATGTTTAACAATTCATGCTGCTCTCTTCACATTTGCTACTGGAAATCCGGAAGTCCTATGCACGCTTTTAGATGTCTGTTGTACATGATCCTCCCACCTTGATTCATCCTACTTTTTTTTTTTTTTTACACATGCTATTTTTGCCTATGATCTCTCACTTATTTTAAATCTTTTTTTCCTTGTGATTTCATGAGCATTTTAAGTTGCTCTGTGCTCAGGGTACCTGGATGGTTCAGTGATTGAGCATCTGCCTTTGGTTCAGAGCATAATCCCAGGTCCAGGGATTGAGTCCCACATAGGGCTCCCCACATGGAGTCAGCTTCTACTCTGTCCATGTCTCTGCCTCTCTTTGACTCTCATGAATAGATAAATAAAGTATTTTTTAAAAAATTCTCCATGCTCATGTCTATACCTTAAATAATATAATTTTTTAAATAGGCAAAGCTGTGTGCTTTAGTTAATATAACAAAGCAAGAATTTTCCCAGGGCTTCCTTACTAAGTTTGAAGGCATTTTTCTGTTGTGGTAGTCCCAGGTAGAAATCCTTCTCTTCCCCCATATTTTGTTATGCTCTGTTGTAATTACTGCTATCTGGTCCTATAAGTCTTTCAGTTTCCTTCCAAAAGTAAAGATAAAATTTAAAAACAAAAATTCTCACCTTATTAGAAATTTCAAAATATACCAAGAAGGTACAAAATGAAAAGTGATGCTGTGTTTTAAGCAGCTTTCAAGTGTCAAATAAAGAATACTTGCCCATGTTTCTCCACAGAGAGGCATTCATTAGACCCTTCTCTGAAATACTGACTCCACTTCAACTGCTTCACCCAACCCTATGCCAACTTACTGTTGAAACACAAGCTATCCAGTAAGTTTTCAGCACAGCCTGGGTAGTAGATTAGAAGTTCCTCTACCTGGAAGTGTCGCCTTCTACTAAGGGTTTTGCAGTTATGCAAAACCTGAGTGGCTCAGTGGTTGAGCATCTGCCTTCAGCTCAGGTTGTGATCCCAGGGTCCTGGGATGGAGCCCCACATCGAGCTCACTGCTGAGAACTTGCTTCTCCCTCTGCCTATGTCTCTGCCTCTCTCTGTGTCTCTCATGAATAAATGAAAGAGACAGTTTTGTTTGGACAAGATGATCCTTTTGACATCTCTAAGTGAACCTTCCCCCACAGCTTGGCATCCTGGCTTGTCATGGTCAAGTGCCACTGTGCTAAAAAACATCCTGGCACAACTGGACAAAACATTTGCTTTCTCATTAACATACCTTTGACCTGTTAGAATCCATTAAAAATGTTAAAATAGTATTTATTAACAATTTAATAGATAAGCAGGTTCTCTGGGAACCCTATTTCAAATCTCTCTTCTCAGAAATTTATGGAGATGAAGCTTCAGATTGCTAGCAGAGGAGTAGCAGGAGTTATTTATTGAAGTTAGGGTAATTGAACTTTGACAGGGACTCACTGTTTGTATTTTGATTATTAATCATCTATTTTTTCCATTCTCCTTATAAACATTTATTAAGCACCTACCATGCAGCAAACACTGAAGTTGCAAAGGTTTTTAAGACACAATTTCCTTGTCCTGGCAGCTTAGAGCCCAGTGTAGGAGACAGAAATGTAAAGAATTAAGTTATGGCTTAAAATGGATGAGGGGAAAAAAACCAAAAACAGTAGCAAAGCACTCTTATAGCATATTAACAGGGCAAAGGAACCAATTTGGGGTAACATTGTAAAGAGAAACTGCCCCCTGCGCTGAATTCTAAGATAGGCAATTAGAAGTTTGGTAACTTAAAACAGGAAAGATGTCTCAGCAGGTGGGTAGGCATGACCTGTGAAAAGGCCCACGGTGGGACTTTCCAGCCTCAGCACTATTGGCTTATTTGGCTGGATAATTCTTTGTTGTGGGAGGCAGTCATGTACATTTTACCATGTTTAGCACCATCCATGGCCTCTACTCACTACATCCCAATAGCACCCCCCCCACTTATTCAGTTGTGACAACCAAAAAAAAAAAAAAATATCTCCAGACATTGTTACATATCCCCTGAATTAATGACAAAATCTCCCCTGGTTGAGAACAACTGACCTAGAAAAGCTGATTAAAGCATCAAAATGGGCAGGGATAGGCTGATGGTGACTGAGGGAGATTGGGGCCAGACTGTGGAAGGATGTTATATACGATGCTAAAATTATGTTGAATGATTTGGAATATTTTACAGGTAGCCCTAGATTTTGATTCATATTAATTTGTAATGTTTCTCCAAATAAACACCTGCTTAACATAGACATTATGAGCAGTTTAGTAGCAGGTATATTAGAGATATTAATTTCCAGGAGTGGCCTAAAAGATTGCTTGTAGCTTCTAGTACATGCCTGGCTGTATAATTTTTCCCCAAATCCTGTATAATCCTATTTCTAGAAATTTCTCAGTTACCACCATTGACACCACTCCATTCTGTTGCCTTCAGCAAAAAAGAGCACAAAATTAAGTTGAACTAAGCAAAAATAAATCATTGAATGGATGGGTATATTAGCCAATTAAATAATTAAATGAAAAAAGGAAAGACATTAAGAAAGAGAAGAATGGTTAAGAAAGGAAGAAGTAGGGGTGCCTGAGTGTCTCAGTTGGTTGAGTGTCTGCCTTGGCTTTCAGGACATGATCGCAGAGTCCTGGGATCGAGCCTTGCGGTGGGGTCCCTGCTCAGGGAGGAGTCTCCTTTTCCCTCTGCCCCTTCCATCACTCATGTTCATGCTCTTTTTCTCTCTCTCTCTCTTAAATAAATGAATAAAATCTTTAAAGCAAAAAGGAAGGAAGAAATCTTCCATCAATAAAGTAATAAAAGAGATTTTCCTGGGAGGATGGGAAATTGGTTCTGAAAAAACACTAAGTAATGACATCCTTTTTGGAAAAACTATTTTTCCCAGGGGACTACTGAAGGTATTAACACCATTGGGGCAAAAAAGTTCTTATATACTGCTGAACAGTCTTAACTATATTATCGTTAAACCCTGTATTCAATCCTTAAAAATGACTAACAAAAGGAAAAAAAATGCACTGCTAAATTGGAAACTGCTAATAGTAATTTTTTTTTTTTTTTTTTTTTTGCTAATAGTAAATTTAAGACAGAGGACACTTTGAACCTGAGTTAGACCTGATATTATGCACTCGGGATCAAACTAAATACCGTGTGTGTGCTTTTCAGTCTGGCCATCAGTCAAGCCAGAGCTTTGCAGTTTGACACAACTGTGAAGCAACTTCCCAGTAGGATCAAGGATAGAAAATACAGTGCAAACAAGTTTCCTGCATTTTAAAGGTAGAGCCGCCATTTACATCACTGTCATGGGCTATGAAGATATAGCTCCAAGGGGACTTTCTTTTTGAAGGTAGTGGTAGGAACAATTTGATTTTGAACGCCTCTGTTCATTTCAGGAAATTTTGAAAGAGGAAAGAGGGCAACAAAAACAGTCATCTCCAGATACATTCTCTTAAAAAGTTACCTAGTGGTCTTCGATAATCCAGGGTGTCTTCCTGAAAAAAAAAAGACTTTTGAATCCTTTGACTCTGGTGAAAGGGTTGCTAGTGCTTCCTTTTCTCTAGGAGAGATAGATGCAGAAATTATGAAGAACTACATGTAGCACAATGTATTCTATTAAATACAATTTCACACTGCTTTTGTCCAGTTATTGCTACTGGATTAATCTTTTCTCCAACTTTTTGATTGTGGTAAAACTCATAGAACATAAATATTTGCCATCCTGATTGTTATTAAATGTATAGTTCAGTGGTAGTAAATATATTCATATTGGTCTAGAACTTTCACCACCATCCATTTCCAGGAATGGCAATACTCTACCCATTAAACAGCTCATTTCCTCATTCCCCAGCAATCAGCATTTTACTTTCTTTTTATGAATTTGACTACTCTAAGCATCTAATATAAGTAGAATCATACAGTATTTATTTTGTGTGTGTGACTGGTTTATTTCACATAATGTCCTCAAGGTCCTTCATATCAGTGCATCAGAATTTCCATCCTTTTTAAGCAAGAATAATATTCTATTGTATGTATATACTATACTTTCCCTAGCACCCTAGCTGAAAAAACTGTCCTTAACCCTTTGAATGGTCTTGGAACCCTTGTCAAAAATCATTTGCCCATATATGTAAGGACTTATTTCTGACCTTGAAACTCTATTCCATTAGTCTATATGTCTGTTTTTTATGCCAGTACTATACTGTTTTAATTATTATGGCTTTGTTAGTTTTGAAATCAGAAACTGAGACCTCTAGCATTGTTCTTTTTCAAGATTGTTTTGGCTATCTGGAGTCTCCCGATATTCCACAGAAATTTTAGGAGAGGTTTCTCTATTTTTATAAGAAATGTCATTAGAATTTTGATTGGAATTGCATTGAATCTGTAAATCCTTTGCAAGTAGTACTGACAACCTAATAATATCAAGTTTTCCATTCCATGAATATGGGATGTGTACCCATTTGTTTCTTCTTTAATTTCTTTCAGCATAAAAAAAATAATAATTTCTTTCAGCAATGCTTTGGAATTTTCATTGTATAGGTCATAAACGTCATCAGTTAAAGCCTAAGTATTATATTTTTACGCTTGTGTATATAGATGAAATTATTTTTGTAATTTCCTTCTCATATTGTTCATTGTTAGTGTATGGAAAGTCAACTGATTTTTCCATGTTGGTTTTGTATATTACATCTTTTGTGTGTCTAAAACCATGAATTCTTTAAACATCAGTATCTTAAATCATGAAGAAAACAAAAATTAGTTATAAACCATTGTTACAATACTAGCTTTTTTATAATTGCCCACATCTCTACCCTTATTTAGATCTTTATTTCTTCATTTGGCTTCCAGTTGCTGTGTAGTGTCCTTTTGTTTCACTCTGACATGACTCCCTTGAGTATTTTTTGCAGGGCAGGTATAGTGGTAATGAAACCTTTCTAGCTTTTGTTTATCTGAGAATGTCCTGATTTTGCCCTCGCTTTTAAAAGACAATTTGCCAGCTATAGGATGTGGTGTTTTCCTTTGCACTCTGAAAATATCAGCCCATTGTCTACTGGCTTCCAAACTTTTTGATGAGAAATCTGATAATCTCACTGATGGTCCCTTGCATGTGATGAGTCAATTCATTCTTGCTGCTTTCAAAATCTTCTCATCTTTGCCTTTCAGAAGTTTGATTATAATGTGTCTTATGTAGGTCTCTTTAAGTTCATCTTGGAGTTTATTGAATTTCTTGGGTGTCTAAATTCATGTTTTTCATCAAATTTGGGAAATGACAAGCCATTCTTTCTTCTAAGATGCTCTGCCTCTTTCTCTCTTTTCCTTCTGGTATTCCCATAACATGTATTGTTGATCCACTTGATGGTGCCTTATAGCTCCCTTGGGTTGTTTGATTTTCTTAATCTTTCTGTTCCTCAATATCCATTGTCCTACAGACTAGTTTACAGATTCTTTCTCCTGCCTGATCAAATCTACCTTTGAATCCGAGTCCTTTTAATGGATATGAAATTCTTCATTTAAATATTGTACTTTTCAGCTTTGGGTTTTTTTTTTTTTTCTTTTTTAGGTTTTCTATCCCTTTATTGATATTTCCATTTTGTTCACACATTGTTTACTTGACTTTATCCACATCTTCCTTTAGTTCTCTGAGCATCTTTAGAGTAGTTGTTTTAAAGTCTTTGTCTAGTATATCTGTGATCAGGTCTTTTTCAGTGAAAATTTCTATTGATTTTTTTTTTTCATTTAAACAAGCCTTACTTTCCTGTTTCTTTGCATGCCTTGTAATTTATTTTATTGAAAACTAGGCATTTGATTTCTTATAATGTGATAAGTCTGAAGATCAGGTTCTCTCTATCGCCAGGATCTGCTGTTTTTGTTATTGTTTTTATTGTTTTGGGTTTTTGTAACTGCTGTATGTTATCCCTCGTTGCCAATGATAAGCCTAAAGTGTAAATTTAAGGTCTTCTCAGGTTTTTTCTGAGCCTGTACTTTTCTCTGGGCGTGTGCAGTCACTTTCTAATTTTCCCTGTAGATCTTGTAGTTGTTTTTCCTTGTAGATATGCAGTTGTTTTTGAATGTCCTAATCTTTATGTTTAGCTCCTAGAGGGTGAAAAAGAGGAAAATGAGATTTAAGTCTTCCTTTATATCCTTTGGAAGTCACTTGAGCTGGAGTGGAGAGGGGCTTGCAATCATGTGGGGAGGTACAACAATGGTGGCTTGCTTCTTTGTCTGCATCTCTGCGATCAGAAGCAGCAATAGCACAGATCTCCAGTGTCTGGAGAACAATGTGCACCCCGCCCCCCGCCCTGGCCGCTGCCAGATCCTTCAAACTGTATATTGCTCCCAGAAAATGTACACAGTTGCCTGCCATTGGAGTTGGGTGGAAGAATGGATAGTTGCTATTGTACTAAGAACCAAAATTGATGAAAATTAACTGCAATTTACTGCTCAACCCCACTCCTGGAAGTTGCAAACTTTCAATAGACCCCAGAGTTCCAAAATAGTTATATCAGACAGATTCAGGCAGTGCAATTGTTATGTAGTTGGGGAGAGAGATTCCTGGTATTTCTTACCTCATTATCTTAAACTCATTATTGATTAATCTTTTTATACATATTAAAATATTTTATTCTTCTTTCATATATGTATATATGTACATATATATATATATACACACTTAATTAAACACTGTCCATGACCCTCCAATAAAGCATTTATAAATTAAGTTCTTGGTCAAAAGCATGAGTTTGCATATTTATACAATCATTTCCTTTATTTCAATGACCTGTTTAGAAGAATTTCTCTCCAAGTGATTTACTGCTACCTAATCCACATAAGAACAGCTTCTTCATACCCTTTTTTCTCTGTGGCTCCAGCTAAACATTACTTATCTGTTAAATGTGTTTAGTTCTTTTCCTTTTGTCTTCTGACACATTTATCCCAAACAAAATTCTTTTTTTTTTAATTTTTATTTATTTATGATAGTAACAGAGAGAGAGAGAGAGGCAGAGACACAGGCAGAGGGAGAAGCAGGCTCCATGCACCGGGAGCCCAACGTGGGATTCGATCCCGGGTCTCCAGGATCGCGCCCTGGGCCAAAGGCAGGCGCCAAACCGCTACGCCACCCAAGGATACCCCAAACAAAAATTCTTATTCAAAGTGGCTAGAATAGGGCAAATTTCCAGTGCTTTCGTTTTTATGATCTGTGTTTCATACTGACCCTACACTATCTGAGTTTCTCTTTCCAGTTATTATAAAATAATAATTATAGAATAAAAATTACTTCAAAATTCAATTCTTTGTTATCTATAATTGGTGGTCTGAAAATGTTTTATCATAATAAATAAAATATATAGGGAAAATATAGTTCTTTTTTCAATGAGAGATGCATATAGAAGTTTAGAAAGGTAAAAAGAAACACATGTCCATTACTCACATATTGTGAACTTTGCACATTTAAGAAGATACAACATGGATTAGATAAACTCTGGGGTCCTTTCTAACAGTCTACTATTCTGTGATCAATATGCTTGTCTTTCAATGATTTTAAAACACACATCCTGGGATATGCTTGTCTAGTTATGTTAGAGATGGTCAGATCTTGATATATTTATCTGTATGTAGGCATTAATGCTTCATTTATCAGGAATGACAGGAAATAAATTTTGTGAACTAAATCATTAAGCAACATTTTCAGGTCAGTACTTTTAATCCCTTTATGCACAAGTATGTTTTAGTTTTGTTACAAATTCTCTGCTGAAAATTTTCTATTGTGTATTGCCATATATTGATAAAAGAACATAATCTCATTAGGCACACTTACTGAACTGTAGCAAAGTATGGCAACTTTAGTAGTTGTGGGGGTTTGTAGAGCTATTTACCTCCGTACTATCTGACTTCAAACTAATAAGACCTATTAGCTAAATTATAGATAGGTTAAATCTATTTAGAAGAACTTACTTGATTTTCCAAAATTTGTTTTATCTAGTTCTTCTGTTAATTTCTGTCACTCTTTCCTGTTGTCACTGTGTTTTCTGGTAAATCTGCTTCTTCAGTTTATATAAAAGAACTTGGTGTAATGACACTAAGGTTCTCTTACTTAAAATACATGAGCTATTTATTTGCTACTCAGGTATTTCTTTCACTTATCCTTTGCTTTACTCTACATTCTAAATTTTGATGTTACTAGTCAAAGAAAGTGAGACTTTAGAGTATTTCTCGGTTTCATCTGAAAAATGTGTATTATAGTATCTCTAACTTTCACTATTAATAATCATTTTATTATTTTGAAAGCAAAGCTATGTTAGAGTTCTAAGGAATTTCACTGCATACAATGATGTAGGAGAGAAAAGAGACAATTACTAGATCCCTCACCGTCTTACCAATACAAGAGCATGCTCCATCAAGTTTTGCCTCTCTCTTACTGCACCCATTTCTTTCTTCTTGATCATTTCTTTATGATACAAAGCATCCTGTTTTTCTCCCATCTTAAAAATATTTAATCCCACTATCCCCATCACTACTCTCCCATTTCTTAGTCTCTTTGGAACAAAATGCCTCCAAAATTGTCCATATTCAGCCTTGGCAATCCTTCCATCTCATTCTTCCATTCTTCATCTGGCTTTTGTCCTCTACCTCTCCACTAAAACTACTTAGTATAAAGTTGACCAAGGATTTCCATATTGCTAACTCTCATAGTTAATCTTGGTCCTCATCTTGCTCAGCATAGCCTCAGCATTTGACAAATTTAATCACTCCCTCGGGACTTCTTTAAATACTTTCTTAACTTGGGCGCAAAACATTTTCCTCATTGTTTAGTTATAAAATGAGTAAGTCTGGGAATCTAACGTACAGTATGTTGACTATAGTTAACAATACTATATTATATACTTAAAAGTTGCTAACAGTAGATATTAGAAGCTCTCACCACACACACAGTAAATAGCAACAATGTGAGGTGATGCATACGTTAATTACCTTCTGTGGTAATCATTTCACAATATATATGTATACTGCATCATTATGTTATATGTCTTCAAGTTATAAAATATTATATATCCATTTTATCTTAATAAAGCTGGAGAAAAAAGAATCTAGCACCGATCTTTGCATTCAAGAAGTACTTGACTAAAAAAATATTGAGAACTTCTGTTAAAATCACAGCTATAAAGTAGTGATAAAGCAAGCCACATAATAAGATATTTGCAATAAATTTTTACTACAATAGACTTTCCATTAATTTTATGTAGCTACCTTCATGAATTACCAAAAATCTGGCAGCTTAACAACACAAACTCATTTCTCACAGTTCTATAGGTCAGGATTTGGACATGGCTCCCACTGGGCTAAAATCAAGTTATCAGTGACACTATGATTCATTCTGGAGGATCTAAGGATTCATTTCCTTGTTCGTTTGGGTTGTGGGCAAAATAAAGTTGCTTGTGGTTGTAGGATCAACATTCACATTTCCTTGCTGTCAGCTGAGAGCCATGTGCATCTTCTTAAGGCTGACACATTCTTTGGCTCATGGCCCCCTTATTCCATCTTTAAAGCCAGCAATGGTGAGTTCAAACCCTTTTTATGTTACCTCTCTGATCCCTTCTTCTGCTTTCCTCTTATTCTTCGAAAAACTCATAATTACACTGGGGCCATCTTGATAATCCAGCATCTCTCTATCTCAAGCTTTTTAACCTTAATCATATCTGCAAAGTCCTCTTTTCATGAGAAGTAACATATTCACATATGCCAACGACTCAAATGTGGACATTTTTTGGAAGCCATTAACCTACCTATCACAGATCCCTATCTAAAATATTGAAATTTGGGGCACCTGGGTGGCTCAGTAGTTGAACATCTGCCTTTGGCTCTGGTCATGATCCCAGGGTCCTGGGATTGAGTCTCGCATCCGTTTCCCTGCAGGGAGCCTGCTTCTCCCTCTGCCTGTGTCTCTGCCTCTCTCTCTCTGTCTCTCATTAATAAATAAAATATTTTTAATTAAAATTAAATAAAATATTAAAATTATTCCTCTAAATCAATATGAAAAAAACAAACCAATAAAAAAATGGACAAAAAGACTTGAACAGGTACATCACAAAGAGGACATCTAAATGGCTATTAACCTTATAAAAGGTTCTCAAATTTCTAGCCAGTAAAAAAGATGATGATTAAAGCCACAATGCAATTATATTCCACATGCACCAGAATGACTAAAAAGTAAAATAAAGACAGTTCCAAGTATTGGCAAGGAATGGAATAGTTAGAATCCAAATCTTGCTGATAGACATGTAAATTGGTATAATCACTTTGGCAAACTCTTTAGCAGTATCTACTAAATTTGAACATAGCATACTCTGTGACCCAGTAATTCCACTCTTAAGTACACATGAAATTTTAAAAAGTGCTTATACAGAAACATTGGAAGATGTATAGAAATGTTCATAAGAACTATTTATTATATCAAGAAACTGCAGCAAATCAAATGTTTATCACAGGAGAATGGTTAAACTGTGTCATCATCATACAATAAGATATTAGCCAATAATAAGAATGTAGGATCTAGGGGCATCTGGGTGGCTCAGCTGGTTAAGCATCTGCCTTTGGATTGGGTCTTGATCCCAGGGTCCTGAGACTTGAGCCCCACATAAGGTTCCCTGCTCAGTGGGGAGCCTGCTTCTCCCTCTGCTTCTGCTGCTCCCCCTGCTTGTGCTCACTTTCTCTCTCTCTCTCTCTCTCTCAATCTCTCAAATAAGTAAATAAAATCTTTAAAAGAAAAAGATTGTAGTATCTACAAATACAATTCACAGATGTATTAAACAAAATATGGCAGATACACATACAAGAGTACATAATTAGTGGGTGGATTTGTTTTGTTTTTTTTTCCCATAAAGCTAGTGTTTGGTGTTAGAAGTCAAGATAGAGATTTTCCTTGGTGGGGAGCAGTGACTGGTAAGTGGCAGAAGGGAAGGCCTACAGGGTCTAGCAAGAGCTTTTTTCTTGATCTGAATGCTGATTATGCTGGTGAGTTTATTTTGTGAAAATTCAGTGATTTTCTGCATGTCCTACATACCAAAAAATAATTATATCACTTCCTTGTTTAAAATCCTGCAATGGTCCCCCATTTTTTTCGCATTAAAATCCAAAATGCCTAGAATGGATTCACGCTCTACATACTTTGGGCCTCCATTACCTTTCTGCTCTTATCTCTCACCATTCCCTTTGCTCACTCTGCTCCAACTATACTTACCTCCTGGTTGTTTCTGATTTCTGTTCTGTCTCCCACCAGAGAGCTCTGGTGGTATCTTTTTGGTCTTCCTGAAATGGTCTGCATATTAATAGATATATTAATCTTTCTGTCCCACTAACCTCCTTTAAATCTTTACTCCAAAATCTCCCTTTTGGCAAGGCCCACCCTGACTAATTCTGCCCCCAACACAAGCACAAGCCCTGATTGTCCTGATGTTACCTAACCTGTTTCTTTCCCCCCTATAGCATTATCTTCTAACCTTTTATGTATTTTACTTAATGTCTCTCTGCTCACTATAAACTATCATTCCATGAAAGCAGAGATTTTATATCCCAAGGACCTTGTGCTTAATAGGAGTTGCATGCACTAAGTGAATGACTTAGTAATCAAACAGTTCAGTCTGAGACAGGTTTTTTTGTTTAATGACTAGTAAAGTTCTCAGAGATAAATGATAGGGATTCACCTCAAAACATTGTCCATAGCTAGCTGTCTACCAAAGGAAACAGATCAGAATTATTATCTGGGTGGTTTCTACCATTGAATAACAAACAACTATTAGGTATATGCTTATAAGAAAAGAATGACTTAGTATTTCTCATTGCACAGAAGAGTTAAACAGCAGCCCTGATGGTCATCCTTCAAAAAACCTACTTACAAGGTTGACTCTTGGCTGCCATCTGGGAACTTTAATTTCAGGAGTGGCCTCACTGTTCCTTACCCAATAATGGTGGTTTGTCTTCTAGACTGTGTAAACAATGTGGCTTATGCTAAATGCTCACCTACCTTCTGGGAGTTTGAAATTTTAGTATATGCTAGATAGATGGCATACAACCAATCCCTGGTAAAATTCCTGGGCCTTAAGACTCTTCCTGACACTCAACATTTTATAAGTGCTGTCACAATGTGGTGAAAATGCTGGAGAAATTAAGCATGACTTATGTGACTTCATGGAGACAGGACTCCTCAAGGTTTGTAGCTCAAAGTTTATCCCACATGCCTTTTCCCTTTGCTAATTTTTCCTTGTATCTTTTTGCTGAATAAATCTTAGCTACGAGCCCTCTGAGTCTTCCCTGTATATCACCAAACCTGAGTGGGTTTATGGAGACCCCTGACACACTCATTACACACAAATAAAGTAGTAGAAAATTTTCTCTTTTCTACATTCTCATTTTACACAGTGGCTCAGAAAACAGAATTTCTAGGTGGTAAAAGAATGCAGATATTGTGACACATAGACTCATTCATTAGGGCAGTTCTGTAGCTACTAGGTCAGAACTTGGCCATTGAGAACACAAAGAATGTAAACTGGTGTGAATGTCCTGGTCCCAAATGCCTCTAAAAATTAAAAAAACTATTTTTTTCATGCAGACAAATAAATAATATCTGAGCTGTTTCTGAGGAATATGCCATGCACAATCAAGTCTGGAAGGATCTGAGGCAGTATGGAGTACACCATCCAGATCACAGGAGAGAGCAGCTGTCCAGAGATGGCTGACTGTGACCATGTAGAAATTGGAGCCCAATGCTGCCAGGGATTTGAGTTTCTAAGCCAGAAAAGCATTTTTAAGTAAAGTTTTCTAATATTTAACCCTTGGCAATAAACTAAAACAATGTTTAAAATGTCCAAAAAAAACCATATTCCATGTGGTCCACCAGTTTGGAATCTCTCGCGTCTGACATGAAAATTTATGAATGTATGTATTTAATTAATATCCTAAGCCTCCAACACCAAAAAATATATAAACCAAATTTCAACATAAAAGGGCGAAGATCTAGGGTCATTAGGCAAAATAAACGTAGCTCTTGCATAGCAGTGATCTGCTTTCAGATAATGCAATTAGAAAAGTTTCATGAAAAACAGCAAAATGCATCAAAGCTGACATCATGGGAGTAATCTGGATAAATTAACAGGACCAGAGTGCTAATTATTTTAGCTTCTAGAATGACAACCTTCACTTTCCCACAGATGCCAAATACTACTGTCTCTATTTCTTCAGCCCAAGACACCAATATACAAGGAGTTAGGTCCTCAGCAGAAGAGCTGACCAGTCCTCAATAATCCAGCCCACTCTCATCCCCAGAATGAGCAGCATTAAAGTCACCACACGGTTAATGATCTCTGGTCTTGCTAGGACTGCGATAATGCACTCTACCATTCTGAGGTTGTCAGGTGTTTTAACTATAGATTTAAGACAACACTTTTGCCCCCTTCTCTTACCATTTGCCTTTTGTCTGGGCTATTGATTTGCTCTCCAAAACAATCCAAGAAAAATATACCTTTGTAGACTGTTTATTATCTTTTCAGCGGGCTCCTAGTGGAAGTCTGAATTCCCTCACCTGGACTGCTGGTCAAAGCATGATCTTACAATCTTGTCCATTTCTAATGTGATGTGATTCTAAACAGACCATTTATCTGCTTGTCCAGAAAAAGCTGAGGGGGTAGAAAAGCAACATACTCAGAAGTAAAAATGCTCACGTCATTATCCCAAATACACATGTTGATGACAACTATTCCGGGCAGTCTATTTTCCTCTCCCTCCTTGTTTTCAAGGTTGTAACTCAGTGACAGACTTCTCCTTCCTAAAAATAAACCATTTGTCTTCCAGAAATTCACTGAAGATGTCCCAGATTTGTGTGAGGCTATATATCTCACAGGACAAAATCTCTAAGAGTTGAGTTCTTCAAAAGTTCTAAGGAGAATGAAAATGCTCAAACAACTCCATCTTGTGCATATGTCTGTATATACACATTCAGTGTACTATTCATAATAGAGATCCTAATTCAAGAATAGAGGATATTTGCTTTATTACAAGTTGTGGTGCTAAATATAATTTAAAAGCTATCATCTAATTTCTATTAATTTTCTTTTAAAACATATCATTTTTTATAAAACTGATAGGGCAAAGGATGAATTTTTAGAAAATAAGGATCAAAGACACATTCGACCATTATGTCTTCAGAAAAATAGTCCAGCATCCTCTTTTTGGTTTCTTTGGTTTTTGTTGTTTTGTTTTTTGAGTAGGAGATCAATTCGTTTGGACCTAAAAATAAAGCCTTTGAGGGGAGCCTGGGTGGCTCAGTGGTTGAGTGTCTACCTTTGGCTCAGGGCGTGATCCTGGAGTCTTGGGATCAAGCCCTGCATCAAGCTCCCCACAGGGAGCCTGCTTCTCCCTCTGCCTGCATCTCTGCCTCTCTCTCTAGGTCTCTCATGAATAAATAAATAAAATCTTTAAAAAAAAATGAAGTCTTTGAACTCGGTCAAGTTGCCTGGGCCTTAGGAATCCACAGTTTTATTTCAAGATACTCAATTCATTTTCATCACAGAAGTAACTGGAATAGGTAATGGTCTAAGTTAGGGGCACCAGGAAAACTGTCCAGAGATTCATTCTATCACATGTTGTCCCTAATTGTTTTCACAAGAAATTCTACAAGTCTTTGATTCTTGGCCTCCTTGTGCATTTTCCTCCATTCTGTGTCCTACCGAAGAACACAAATACCCCTGCAAAAGTAACAGATCAAGTGCCTCACACCATTATCTAAATAGTGCTACTCCATCAGATTGTTCTTCTCCTCAAAAGAGACCCTAAAAGCATTCCCTGTCCTATTGTCCGTGGCTCCTGAGAAGGTGAGGAGGGTGTAGAGAGGAAGGGGGATTTGGAGAGGACTTCAAACAAACTTTACTTATTTCACATATTCCCCATCCTTGCAACAGTAGAAGGTTTTCCCTAAACATCTACTATTGCCTCTCAAGTTTTCACTTGAATTACTTAATGATAATGAAATTTCACTAATAAAATAAGGCATTTTTATTAATATAATATGGAATTATTAGTAAAAGCAATACATATTTTGTTCTGTAAATGACTTTTTACAACTTTTGAGTATAATAGTGGTGAAAGTTTCTTTCTGGGTTTCCAACACAGGCCCATCTGACACAACCAGTTTTATGCTTATAAGGAAAGCATATTTATTCTAAAGGAGTAGAGGTTACTGGGGAAAATATGGACATTAATTACAGTTGGCCCACATTCTAGTTCTCACTCAGTTTCCAACTCAAGAATTTTCCTTCTTTTCTTCCCTGGGAGAATTTAGACCTAATAGTATTAAACATATATTCAAATGTCTCTTCCCTGATATTGTCCCCTGAGGAAGTATCCAGATAGGACACAGTTAATTTACAATTGAACCTGGAAAGGCCTAACTTTATCTCTGGGGATTTGGGATGTCAGCTTTGACCTTTGGCTCAGAAAGATGCAATGGGATTTATGATGTGCAGTTTAAAGTCCAAAACTCTCCTGAAAAGCCTTCCACTTTGTTTACTGATGGTTTTTCTGGTGTAACTTGTTAGCCAGCCTGGCTTGACTCCATGACTATGTGACTGGACAGCTATAAATGTTATACAGATCTTAATTCAGAGCCAAGTGTATCCCTTGAGTGAATAAAAGCCCCACAAAGCTTGTACCTGGATGTCTAACAGATCCTCCCTCTTCACCGACCCCCCATACATGCCTGTTTTTCTTTCTCTTGCTGCATCATACTATTTATTTGTAAATAAAAATCCTATGTAAGTATGTTCTGTTAAGTTTGGTGAGTCCTTTTCAACAACTGAACTTGTGGAATCACCTGCAGTGTCTACTACAAAAACCAGTAATCTTTCAGCATCACTTAACACACAGTCCATTGAAATCAGCCTACACAAATCCTCTTCATGATTTAGGGGTGACTATCTACAAATTATACTATGCCCTTCTTTGGTTCACAAATGATTCTAATTTTGCAAACATTTTCCCTAAAATTAAAAATATATAGTTATTTTGGTTCGTGTACTCCTTGACACCTCCATGTTATATGTAATCTCAATAATATTGACATATTTACATAGCACAGCTAAAATATCCTTGGCAAGTGAATTCCATCTCTAAAATTCTGACAGATTTAATATTTCACTGATTAAAAGGGTTACAAACATGTGGGAAGTGACTTTGCCACTGAGGAGAACATGACTTTGCCACAGAATGGAATAGAGTCATGAAAGTAAAGTTCCTGACAGGCTGAACATTGGAAGAATTTGAGGGCTTACTTAACAAAATAGATCAGCAAAGAAGGTAAGAGAAAAAAAAATTAAAAAAACACAGTTGCAAGTTGGAATACCAAAGTAAATAAAAAGAAAAAAAAAAAAAGAGAAAAGAAAAAAAGGAAAGAAAACAAAACAAAACAAAAAAAAGAAAGAAAGAAAGAGAGAGAAAGAAAGAAAGAAAGAAAAGAAAGAAAGAAAGAAAGAAAGAAAGAAAGAAAGAAAGAAAGAAAGAAAGAAAGAAAGAAAGAAAGAAAAAGATGTACTAACTGGATCAATTAAGAGGGCCTATTTGGAATTTCCCCTTTCTTCAGCACATCCTCTGGTATGCTGAGATCTGTCCATCCTCTTCAATGGGAAATGTCTTCTCTATCCAGACTAACATGTCCTACCAGACCCTCACAGACAAGAGAGTGCTTGGTGAATGATTGTGCCAGTGGCCAAATTTTCCTCTAGTTATAGATTACATACAATGGGAATAAGTTCATTCTTCCAAGAAATGAGAGTCTTCATCTTCTCTTAAGGGAACAATGCAATGATTGACACATCTAAGGCAACTTCCAAAAGTACCTGTTGAACTTTAGTTCAAAAGTGTACAGAATAAATGAAACTCAACCATAGAGAAAAAGGAAAGCTCTGCCTAAATCATTTTGTAGAGAGATGTACTGACATTTCAGTTCCCCTCACCGACCCCCTTCCCTATTCTTTAGAATGCCTCAACAGAAAATCCTGTTTTCTTCTGATACGAAGGACAGCTCTATTCACAAACATATGGAAATCTGCAGAAAATTAACTCCCCTGCTGTTTTTCTCCATTTTTAACTATTTAAATAATCACATAAACCACGAGAGCTGGAATTCAGAGAGTTTTATTTATCCATAGTAATTAAGAATTTGAAAGGCCGTTAAAAATCATAAAAATTTCATGTCTTTTTTTTATATTTCCCCATGAAAATAATTTTACCACCTATTAGTCCTAGTGTCACAGATGAAATAAGGATTGTGGTGCTGCTGATCTAAAAACTTGCCTAGCCACAGCCAAGTCTTGGACAGCAGTGGTTGAATCAAATAAAGATGGAATCCAAACTGTCCACTGCTTAATGACAAATTATCACATTTTTCTAGATCTACTCATTATCTACTTTAATTTTGTATTTTTATGAGTTAATACTAGCACCATACTAAGGTTATAGATGGAAACCAGAAGAGTCCACTCTAAAGTTTTCAACTTGAAAATCATTACTGAGTTATCCTCACGTATTCACTTATCAACTCTAACTTGTCCTGTGTAGAATATAGTCTTTGAGTCCAAGCCACCCTGATCCCAGTTACTTGGCCTAGAAAATTAGACATCTGCACACACTCTACCCTAGCCTGGAACTAACGAGCAATACTGCTATAGGGCTATGTCTTGGAAAGTCTCGGCAGGTCCAGACATTAGACATGAACTGCCAAGTGCTTTGGAGACGCTAAGAGACAGTAGAACCCTCACCACACATTTAAAAAGACTGTAAGACTTACCATTTACCCCTTAACCTCTTAGCCACAAAGGGATTACCCAAGTTACTTGCCCTGTATTCCAGTCTACTGATTAGGACCCATTTCCCCATTATTCCCATTAGCTTTGTTTCACAGGGACTAGACACTTTTTCACTTCTCTCTGCCTCATTTTTCTCAGGATGCCTCACTGGGCTTGAGGCTCCCACTGTTTCTTTCCTGCTCCCCTAACACTTTACCCAGCACCCGTCCATTCAGATATGACCCTGCAGTCTTGGATATCTACCTGTGTCTGGGACTGGTTTGAATATGCCATATTCCTGCAGAATTTGATGTATAATTTTTACTCCTTTCCTTGAATTGAGATTCCAGTTCTCATCACTGCCCTGTTTCCTGTGTAAAACCCCTTACCCTCAAACTCAGCCCCTTCCCTCCTAGCATGCTACCCAGCTGCATGTATTTCAAGCCCTCCTATCAATACACCCACTCTAACACCCTTCTACTTAAAAATTACTGACTTCAACTGCTGATTTCTTGCCTTCACCTGCTTCTATAACACTGTGAGCAGAAGTATTTCAAAGGGTCTTTCAGGCCAGCCTTTATGGTCTGTCATTTCTACCACTGCACTGCTCCCCCCTTTTTATTCATTGAACTCTATCAGGCCTGATGAAAGGTTTTGTAAAGCTTACACTTGGAAAGCGTGGTTTTTCTGCCAGAACAGATCATCATTTTCTGACTAATTGGTTTTTAGGACTTATGAAGCCAGCTAACATGGTCTGTCCATTTCAGATCTATGCCTCCCTGCCTCCTCTCTCTGTACTTCAGGATTGATGCATTTCTTTTTAATCACCCCTCACTCACCTCCAGCCCTTCTTCCCCTTGGTCATCTCCATTTATAGCTATACTGGTAACCTGCCCAACCTGCTCTTTCATCTTCTGCCAACATCCCCACAGTCACAGGGGATCTGGAGCAGGCAACACAAGAGCAGGGATAGGGAATAGACCAGATACCAATGAAGCAGACTGAATAAGAAGGCAGCTGAAGAGACAGAGATGCTGATGGTAAATCACCAGCTTGTTTTTCATGAGCATGTCTGAAAGTACCATACAGATTATGAAAATAAAGGCGTCCTGCTACATAAATTAGAGTTCTGTGGTAAATTATCTACAGATTTATAACCCGAAAGAACTGCTGAGGAAATAGAACAGGTTCATTTATGTACACTGTATATGCTTAAAAGTAAGAGTTTAAGGAAAACACCAAATAAAATAAATCTTAAAAAAATACTGTATGATTTGGGGATTTGTATGCACACACATAGCATGGAAGGGAGAGTCAAGCACAATCACATCATCACAAACAAATACCAATATCTCACTTTAGGTAAGGGCAAGTAAGGTTTATTGCTTTAGTAGAATGTTTTCATCAATGTCTATGACAAAAGAAAAAAATTTTCACAAGTAAATCAACACTAAAAACATAGTCCAGTTTTATCATTCCCTCTTATTGCAAATTTTCTCTTCTACCATATAAAAACACTGGAGCAAATTTGGGGGAGGAGAGTCTAACTACATTAATCATTTCCAAGGATAGAGTAAAAAGCCTCAGCAACTGTTTCAAAGAGAAAGTTTGATCTGCATGTGAAGTTCAAGTTAGAGATGTGACTTCAGTTGGAAGATTGTTATAAGGAAAATAAAAAGCTTACTCTTACAAAGTTTATCATTTTACTGAGAATGAAATGGTGTTTGCGGTGCCACACAAAGAATCAAGTTTCAATCACTTCAGTTCTTAGAAACTTCTGCAAATGTAAGCTTTTTCTATACTTTTCTAAACAGATACTTGCAGGTAAAATGCAAAGCTTTTCTCCTGATCTGGTTGAGCAACTGTGGAAAAACTATTCATTGTGATGAAATCATTTCTCTTCACAAAATATGCTTTGAATGCCTTCTTCCCTTGTTACTTAATGAAGGAGTTCAGTTAATAACAGGCAAAAGCTTGGCTTACATTCTTAAAATCATTCTTCTGACAAGAATTCATTGAACTGGAACTGTGTTTATTTTTGTGCATGCATACATTATCCCAAAATGGATATGTAAAATGTAGTAATTATTGTTCTTGATAAATATGAATTAGAGAATGTTCATCCACTTGTCTTTTTGATTCATGAATACTTATCAGGTATCTTCTAGAAAGACGCTCCGGAACACTGAACTACTATCATTACTACTAAGTTACCTGAGCTCTAGAGACAAGACCAAAAAAACAAAACAAAACAACAACAAAAAAAAAAAAAAAAAAAAAACAAAACCTCAAATAGTCTCACATTTGAAAGGGATTCATATTTATACCACAGAATTCTCAAGACTACTGAAATTCAAAAAAATCTCTCATGCTTACAAATGTGGTCACACTTCTTATTCTTTGACAGCTTATGTCAGAAATGAGTTGTATTTGATAAAAGATATGTAGTCACAAGCCTGGTGCACATGCCTGTCCTGGGCATAAACATAGCCGTGAGAACTTAAGTCCTCACTGGGAGGAAAATATTTTTCTCAGTCTTTCATAACCTACTTTAGACTACATATGTGACTACACCATTCTATACAACTAACACTCCTTCACCTTGCAAAACATCGTTTCCACAAATCACATCTCTTTATTGCTAAATAAAACACCTCTAACTCCAAATTAACTCAGAGAGAAAATATACTCTGAAAACAAAGGAGAAAACTAGTCTAATAACACATATTTATATCCACTGGGCTACAAGGATCTTACGCTAGCATCTGACATCTTTAAAATTCTTGGCTCCAACGATATTTTTCTATTGTTTTTATTTCAACCGAATTCTAGAATGCAAACTTGTTTTCAATGAGAGAGAATTTCTGTGCCTGTAAGACAAGTCTTTGGCTGTAATTCTGACCAAATCCTTATAACAATATTTAAAATAGCCATTAAAAGTTGTATTTAAAAAAAAAAAAAGTTGTAGTTTCAACTATGATGCAAGGGAAGTACCTGGAGACACAGAGACCAGGTAGAGAGGGCCACCTGTCGGAAGCTGATTCCTTTAATGGGGAGACATAATCATTCCATGATAGCCCTCTAGAGAAGGAACTGGAGAAATGTGAATCCTGATGTCTCCCTCCTCCTTCCGATCTGCTGTGATCTCAAAGTTAGGGAGGGAGAACTTGTGGTGGAGGTCCTATTGGTCAGTTTAGGAGCACACAGCAGAGTGGGAAGGTAAAAGAGTGGATCTAGAGAAGCAATGGAGAACTAGCTTAATCACCATGCAAAAGTCAAAGCTGTTTGAGTAAGAGGACATAGGTGTTATGGTGGCAAATAACAACAGCCATTACAGAGGAATTTGAAAGCTTCGAACTCATTAAAGGTGTAAGTGAATCGAGGTTTCATATAGACATTTTTCTATCACACTGATTCACTCGAGGTTAACACTGTTAATAGAGTTTACTGTGGGAATGTTCTTTGGCTAAGAAGAGTGACAACTTTGGGGGGGGCACCTTCATATCTTTACTGAACTCCACATGCGGTATATCAAAATTACTCTTTGTGTACCATATGTCCCTATGGAGCACCAAATGTATGTGAGGAATTTCCTATAACAGTTCTGACAAGGAAACTTCAATTTTTTTTAAAAAGTCATATTTTCAAGGTAGCAAAGGAAGTAATTTTAGCCCATGTTTACAAAAAACACAATCCAACAACCTCCATGACTGCTAGCTTGACCACACAAGCAAATCATGCCCATATCAGAAAGGAAAACAACCATTTTAAAAATAAAAGAGCTAATTTATTTGTGGTTATCTATACTAGATACGTGTTGGTCATTAAATTTAAATGTTTTAGAATGTTCCAAGGGTCTGAACTTCTCACCTGACATCATGTGGCTTATTGCTTCTCTAATTGATGGGGAATTAAAGACTACAAATTCTGCTCCTAAAAATGATTCCACAAGCAAATCGCAATGAAGAAAGAGGAGAAAGGCATCGGAACTGAAGCAGCAAACCATCTTGCCAGGGAATTATCTTGGGATCCAGGATAATTAGCAAACCAGATATATTAGTACCACTCTCTACACATCTGCCATGTCTGCCACTCCACAAATATCTTGGGTAGCTTTAGCATCCACTCAAAATGTGGTCACACCTGGGAGCTTATTAGAAATGCAGAACCTCAGCCCACATTTCAGGCCCACTGAATCGTAATTTACATTTCAACAAGAGAGCCCTAGGTGATTTGAACACATGATAAAGTTTGAAAAGCACTATTTCAGATTATAACTGAAAACTCTGAGACATTTTTTCTTAATACAGGGCAATGATGCATCACAATGATTACCTCGGACAAATCACCTCTTCACGAAAGGAAATAGAGAAATCCCAAGGTGGTTACAAAGATTTTTTTTTTTTCTGTATGGGCAATGTATGAGCAAACAATTATTGACCTTTTATCCTTTCAGTGATGACTCCAGGATTTCTGGACAGCAGGAGGGAGTAAAGAGTTTATCTGGAAGCATGCATATTCTGTAAGATTGGGAAAACATCTAATATCCATACAAAGAATGGGAAGTGGACTGATAAAAACACCTAGAATAGTCTTTCACCTTATAAATAGCAGCAAGTTATTTTTACCACTTCGAGGGAATTTACTTTTTATCTTTCTCACTGAATTGTGTACAAGTATCCTCAGGAGAGGGGAAACCAATATCAATACTTTTAATCAGATGCTATAGTCATGAAAATTCCAACTGCAAATTGGGATCCCTAATTGTTCTTGGTCTATTCTAGACATTTTCCATTGTTCTGAATTTGCTTTTCCAATTTTTGGCAAAGGCAGTTAAATAAAAGGACTTGAAATGCATTTCTGCTACCCGTGCATTCGACAAACATTTATGGATTATCTATCACACTCTAGGTGGTGTACAGGTGCTAAGTGCAAGCAATACAATAATGACTACGTTATAGCTCCTGTCCTTTCAAAACATGGCCAACGGAGACAGCATACAAACCAATAATGACATTGAGATGTTTTAAGTGCACAGGAGAGAACATAAGAGACTAAAATATAACAAAGAACCTTCATAAAAGAGGGAAAAAAATCACCTTCGACTTTGATTTCACTACTATATGTATTTCATTAAGTTCTATTAGCCTTTGAACGTCATAATTATTTAAATCTAACTTACAACTGTCTCAGTGCATGCTTTTGAAAGTATCCAATTATCTGGGGCTATAAAAAGCAGCTACACAGTAACTAATTGTTACTAGGAACACCTAGAGCTTAATATTTTGTAAGCAGACTAAAACATAGAACTCCAAATAAATGTCACTCTTGCAAAATGTCACCTTGAGTGGTTTATACTTTTTCAATCTGTGAATTCTAAAATTTAAATTTATAATATATTTAACGGTGATTGGCTGTTAATGTCATTTACAAATTAAAGTCTTATAAATATAACTTCTAATTGCAAAGCACAAAATTTGATAATAAGGACCATGTAGACAAAGGTAATTAAATCAATTATGATGAATCATGTAAGTCATTGAAAGAAAAAATGATGTTAAAAAAAGAAAAAATGATGTATAACCTTTTGAAAAGCTGGTTTCACATAAAACACAGAAAGAACACACATCACTAGGCTAGTATAGCTCTCAGCCCCAACCTCACCTAAGATCAAAGATATTTTTATATCAGTTGATAAGATGGATCAAAATCTTCCCAAGTGGAAACATGTTATAGAAGAGTCACATGTTGGTTTTATATAAAAAAATTTTATTAGGTGGATTCTTAGACTTCCCAAAGTAATTGCGAAGTTGAAACTTCCAAGGATATTCCATTGAAAATACTCTGGAAGGCATCTAGCTTTATGACGTTCACATTTGGCCACTCTGTTGGGATTCAGATGATGGTGGACTATTATTGAAGGAGATATGAGTGCACACGCATGCACATGTATATATGGGTATCTGGAGATTCTTATCTTAGATTGCATTTTTAGAAATAGTACTGAGATTTTTATTTGTCACAGTGCTTAAAATATTTTGAAAGATTCTTTTCTAAGTTAACCTCTTAATCATCTTAAATGAAGCAAATCATTTTCTTCTCTCCGGGTAAATTTGATTTTTAAAATAGCCAAAAGCCATTCAGATCCAAATCTGGTGAGTTACATATATAATCATGAGAGATTTTTTTTTTTTTTTAAACAAAATCAGGCCATGGAAAAAAACCATGATTGCAAGATACTGATTTTCGTATAATGCTTACAAACCAATTTCAAGGCCATCCTCAATTTTTAAAAAAATGATAGTAATATTGGAATAAACATAGGCTCCAAAGACCACCACTAATAATTTTGTTCTAAAGAACTGTTAATATGAGTTATTATGCATACTAAGACATGGTTTATCCCTTCTACTTTATATTATGTAAACAGTCTAATAGCAAACAGAGAAATTGGCTTATATGATGGTATTTTCCTCTAAATTTAGTTAATTATGAGAATTATAACTTAAATTCATACTTGTAGTTCTTAAGTTCCTGGCACAGAGCTAGCATTCAATAAATATGAAAGGAGCATATGAGTAAAATGAGCAATTTGGTAGAATCCATATATAACTAGGCTACATCATGCATGAATGAACCAAACTTCTATACTAGTCTGACCAAAAGAATCCTCTATCTAGCCGAAAAAATAGAACTGAAAGGCCATGAGTAAAAACTTCTTGTAGAAATCATTCTAGCAAAATATTCTAAAAAAGATGAAAAAATGTATTCAAATATTGATCATATTTGTCAAACAGAAAAATTATAACATCAAACTAAGAATAGATACCTTGGCCAGAGTCCTCAATCTTTATATGATTATGAGGACAGGGACACTTCACTCCCACCATCCACCCCCACCCCAAACCCACACTGCTCCACACACATTCTGGGTTCTTATATGATGTTATCATTTTTCACAGGGTGTTTGTGAATCTTCAAGGGTTCCAGCTAATAGGTTTCAAAAGCTCTCCATTAATTTAAATTTTTCTCTATCTTTGTAGCTTTACAGAGGACATATCACTTATATGCAGAAATATGTATTGAACAATATTTATATAATTTATATGTTTAGAGGAGATATGTTTTTGTACAGTATAAACAAATTATACAAAGACAGTTAAAAGGAAAATAAAAGTAAGCAGGAAGAGACGATGTACCCAGAACAAACTAAAATTTAAATTCATAAATCAGATTTTGCTCCTACTGGAAGTATTACACATTCAGAAAAGAAACACATCAGAGGTAAAAGCTTAAAAAGTTTAAAAGTATAAAAAGTTTAAAATCTGTAAATATGTGGAGCCCAAAAATCTCTCATCAATCTTCATGTTTCATCTCAGGCTTTATTTGCACATAGCACAGAATGTACTGGCAGTCACATCCAAGTAGTTTTAACCGCATACATGCCCAATGTCAATAAAAATGCTCATTCCAAAAGAAAAAATATCAAATTTGATTCATTTCACCCAAACTGGTTCAAACAAACAAAAAAGATGTGTGAAATCTCCTGTTTTATATATAGTCTAACAGACATTATAAGGAATGATTCAAGGAATATAAACACTATTTGATCTCTATTTCAAAAGAAAGATGCTAATAGCAGCAATATAAGAAATTTGCTCCAAGAGTTTCTGTTCATTCAAAGCAAAAGGCCTGCTCTGATGGAAATATGAATTTTAGGGGTGCCCAGGTGGCTTAGTTGGTTAAGTGTCTCCCTTTGGTTCAGGTCATGATCCCAAGGTCCTGGGATCGAGGCCCACATCAGGCTCCCTGCTCAGAAAGGAGTCTGCTTCTCCCTCTCCTTCTACTGCACCCCCTGCTGTGTGCTCTCTCTTGTTTTCTCTCTCTCTCTGTCAAATGAATAAATAAAAATCTTTAAATAAAATATAAGAAATATGAATTTTAAAGGAAAATCAGCAATGGCTATAATTCATGATCACAAAACTCCCAGAACTTCCTTTAATTCAACATGACTTGCTAGAATTCTAAAGCAAGAGAATAGAGTCGTGGACACACTGAAACTTGATACTCCTTCAAAGGAAGTGTCATATAAGGGCAGTGTGGGAAAAAATCCAAGAGTTCAGTTATACTGAGATAAATAAGATTTCCATCACCTAGAGATATCTTTCTTCCAAGACTACAAATTCCATAAAGAGATACAGAAACCATGAAAAAGGAGTTGCTCTAATCTTTTCTCTGAGGATTCAGTGAGAAGGAGCTCAGACTTACAAGCACTCAACCTGAAAAAATTGGATGGCAACCCAATTTCAAATCATTTATACTGTCATCTGTCCATAGAAAGCCAAAACTAAATTGGATAGAGAACTGTCGGATATGTGTCATCTCCAGTTTACTGTGGTAGGGACTGAATGTTTAAAAATATACGCCATACAGGCTGAACACCAAACTGTAATTTATAAAGAGACCCCCAAATAATGGAGACAATCCTAAAGATTTGAGAAAATGCTCACATTGAAGTTGAATGTGAACTTGAATGTGAAGCTGAAGTTCCACCAAACCATCAGACAACTTGCTATTGCTCCTTGAAACACAGTCAGAGGTCCCAATGGCACTGTGATATCACAATTTTGGCAAGTCTACCAAGGGCAATATAGCACAGCACAATTTTTATTAAAAAAAATAATTTGTATAATGTTTTATACAAATGGTTCAACATTACATATTTCTAATAAGAATCCAAAGATCCCTTCACTAGCATATTTTCAAGGTTGAAAAGCAATCATTTCCATGTTTTTTGTCTTAAAAAATTTGGGTAGTGATCCAAACCTTAAAAATATATCCAGAATTCTACTGCATTCTAAAACTTATCCCAAGGTACCTTTATCTCTTACCAGTATTATTGAAATATGCTAGTAGTGGTCAAACATGTCTGCTCATGTACACCTCTAAACAGGTTAAGTCAACAACTAAAAATTTCATTATGCTTTTTAATTATTGTAAGGGATTAATTTTTTATCTACATAGATCCCATGAAATCTAAAGATCATATTGATTTAATATCACCATCTCCCAATTAAAAATATATATGAATAAGCACTTTAACAGGTAAAAATATTAAATCTTTTTTTTTTCTAATTAAATGTGCTTTCCCTTTGACTCCCATGGCTCACTATTTCATTTTCTTTAGGTTGCTACTCAGATACCTCATCAGAGAGCCTTTCCTGGCCACCCTACCACTTACTCTTCCTATCCCTCCCCCCTTCCTGCTTTATTTTTTCCTATCCCCTCCCTTCCTGCTTTATTTTTTTTCCAAAAGTGCTTTATGTGACTTAACTATATATTCTTTCATGCTTCGTAGAAAGCAAGCTCATCAAACAGGATTTTTTTCCTGTTACTATAATTTCCTGTGACCTATTACTTTTTCACTTAGAGGCTACTTATTCCACCAGATATGATTAGAAAGGGCAAGAGGAAAAAAAAACAAATTATAATTATTTTCTAAATGACTTTGGCAGAACAAAATTTTAAATAAAATATTTATCACAGCCTCTAAATATATCTTTATGAGAGCCATAGACCTGCAGATTTAGTAAATTCATTTTAAGGAAAATACGAATGGAGTTAGGAAAATCAGTTCTCAATACCAAGTCAGTTGCCCACAATTAAACTTATTTTCTACCAGAAGAGTCTGAGTTGATTTTTCAATTAAATAAATGTATTAATAACAATCCTAGTAAAAACAACCTTTTTTCAATCCAAATTCTAAGATAGAGACAAAGAGATGACTAGATGAATGGATAAAACAGAGAGTTGCCATTAATCTGTGACATGAATAAAAAAAAAAGGTATTTCCCCTTAATATCATTGTTTTTGTTTTCAAAGGATCTCCCATAGGAATGGTGGTTTTTCCAGCAAGGAAGGGTGGTGTGTGTGGAAGAGGTGAAGATGTCAAATCAAACTATTTGGAATTGTCCCTTCATTTTTCACTCTAGAAGTTTTTACATTCTGGGGAAATGCCCCACAGTAAGATCTGGAATGGATGAGAAACAAAGGTTTCTTCTAAAAGGGATAGGAGATATGAAATGGGAGATGGTCAACAAATGAAATGCCTTGATCTCAGATTCACCAGCAGGCAGCTAAATTCTAGGCAGTTAATTTCTAGGCAGTTAGTTGATCTGGAAATTTAGTCTTTTAAAGACTTGTGTCTCTGTAAGGTTTTCAGGTAGCCCTGAAGGTCACATATTCTAGTTTGAACACCATTTTATTATCCTATTGATTGTGGCCTTGCTTCTTCCAATTCCTGCCTCCTGTGGCTGGATCTCAACACAGCACTCAGAATGATTCTTTCGGTTTGAAATCAGAAAATCATTCTGTTGCTCAAACCTTCCAGTTGTTTCCCATTCTTACACACAGTAAAAGCCAACTATCTTGACAGTAGC
Organism: Canis lupus dingo; assembly: GCF_003254725.2. NCBI lineage: Eukaryota > Metazoa > Chordata > Mammalia > Carnivora > Canidae > Canis > Canis lupus. The sequence goes on from NC_064254.1 coordinate 62,049,522, forward strand.
CTACAAGTCCCTTAACAATATGCCCTTCAACTCCATTACCCCTCTGACATTCTATCCTACTCAACTCCCTTGGCTCAGTTTGCTGAACCACTCTGGCATCTTCACTGGCCCTCAAAGTTTCTCTTAGGTTATTTTCTTTTAGGATGATTCTCCTTCTAAGATGCTCTTCCTCTTGACTCACTACTTCACTTTCTTTAGGTTGTTACTCAGATACCTCCTCAGAGAGGCTTTCTCTGGCCACCCAACCACTTAGCCTTCCTATCCTCTACTTTCCTGCTTTATTGTTTTCCAAAGTGCTTAATGCAACTTAACTATATATTTTTTCACCCTTCATAGAAAGCAAACTCATCAAACAGGATTTTTTCTTTTTCCATATTCTATAGTATCCCTAAAACAATATAAGGTATACACATGAGGCATCCAATAAATATCTGTTAAGTGTAAAAGTTGTGTGATCTCTCTTATAAATGAGGCAAATTTATGCACATTGAAGAATGGGGTTACTTTATTTGTTTAGGCTTTCCTGTGTGTAATGAAATTGAGTAGCTAATGCTCAGAATTATCTTCTAACGCACAGCAATCAAGTGGTTCTTTGCAATGGATATCAACATTTAGGTTGAATTCATCTAATTCTATACATGTGACTCAGGTGTATGGACATGACTTGGAAAGCCACTTACTTAGTATTTGCATATTTTTACTCAGTACTAACCCAGGAGTATGCACATTCTTTTCACATGGTTTCCTCCATTTTTGCTAAAACTGATCGGTTTTTCTGACTGAAAAGCAGCTCCCTTAGACTTATATGATTAATGAACACATTAACTTCACCAATGGCAACATATTAATTGATTCCTTTTTCATATTATTTTATCACAGTCCTTGGAAAAAACTATGTAGGTGCTGCCCCTAAAATAATAACCTTTCCACGTCAAAATGTCTGAAAAGAATGTAGCTAGAGTGTTAATCAATAGTAAATATATACGGTTGACAGCACACTGGAATTGGGTACCCTGAACTGTAGCCAATCGTGGATGTTATCAATTTTGTCCTTAAAAGCATTTAAGGCAAGTTTGCCAGCTGTCACTACCAGACTATAACTTTCCCTCTTGTCTTTAAGTCATTTAAAAATCCTGTTGGATTTTATTTTATTAACAGGTTAACAGATCTATTATATCCCACTAGAGTACTATTGACTAATTTTGAAAAACTATCCACTTTGCCTCATGGCACTTGTGTAGCATTTTTTCCCAGATATCAAAGTATCAAAGAGTCAGAAATGCTAAGACTAAGAGACTTGAAGCATGTTGAGTATAATTTAACATTGAACATACCTCACAAAACCATGAACCATAAATATCATGTATATCACATATAACATGCTTACATGTTATTTTTTTAAGATTTATTTATTTTATTATTTATGAGAGAGAGAGAGAGAGAGAGAGAGAGGCAGAGACACAGGAGGAGGGAGAAGCAGGCTCCATGCCAGGAGTCCGACGTGGGATTCGATCCCCAGTCTCCAGGATCGTGCCCTGGGCCAAAGGCAGGCACTAAACCACTGAGCCACCCAGGGATCTCCAATATGCTTTCATGTTAAGTCAGCAATGTTTATATGGGGTTTACTCCATGTTAGTTGCTCTGAATGAATATAAAAGCAAAAACACGCATTACACTTATGATCAGAGATCTAAGCTAAACCAATATGAACACTATAGCAATCTACAAAATTATGAGTCAACTAATAAACCCCAATAGCATTCATAGATGAAATTTATTTAAAGAAGTCAAACATAAAAAGATATTTAATAACCTGAAGAATATTTATTCCATAAGCAAATAGCGATATAACCTTATTTAATGATCATCCCAAATAATAACTCTGACAGAAAATCATAAAATATTAGTTTATCTAAACTATTCACTGTATTCATGCTCTAGAGATGATATCCAGAGAGCCACAGAAAAAAAGCCTAGACAAAGTTAAGCCTAATGGCCCTAAACATTCCTATTTTTTCAAAGAGTGTTCACATCATAGAGGATTTATAGGTTTAAAAAGAAATGTAAACCTAATAAGTGATTCCCAAAAATATGTATTATATTTAAAAAGTGGTCTTTGTGTCACCAAAAGGAGTAGTAGTCCCATTGCAAGAACAAAACTGATACTAGCCTCTTTCAAACCTTAGAAGTTAAGGTCTTTTCTCAACTTTTCCCATAAGGGGATGATTCACCCTTAATTAATATAAAGTTCACAATGGATGTATAAATGAATCACAATTTAGGATTAAAGTTCTAATGAGGTCTTCATGAAATAGTGAAGTTGTCACAGAATTATCCTCTGGCCTTTGTCCAGAGTTAAATTATGAAAGTGTTTCAATAAAAGTTGCTGAGGTTTTTATTCCTCACAAAAGGTAATATATAGAGAATAAATATGCTTTCTTAATACTACCAGCTCCCTCAACACACTTTTCAAAAAATGTATACTTTTAATGCCAAGAGAAGAATCGTTCTTTCTAATCTGCAAATTCTAAGACGCTTTTCCAAATAAAAATTTTGACACTTCTATTTTGAAAAAGGCTTTGAAGTCTTAGCTTTTTTCAAACCAATGTTTCAGAGAAAATCATATCACATATAAATTTGCACTTATTTATTTTAAAACACTAGTGCTCCAAAGAATTTAGTAGTGAGTCACAGTAGAATACATGTTTATATAAACAAGAGAATTTTTCTGAAAGATTGTCTTAAGATAATTATGAACTGTTTTAAAGCAAATGTAATGTATTTTAAAAAGATACATTATCACAAGTATTTCCTTCTAATTATAATATTTGAGGAAGAAGAACCGATTTATACTTACTATAGATATAATACTGGATAATGTATGTAAAATATTAAAGAAATTGTATTTTAAACATGGCAGTGCTATCTGAGAGTTGTAAAGTCTGAACCAAATTACTAAATACTATAATTATATTAATTTGCAGGATAAACATTACTTTAATTTTTAGATAATAAATCTTTAAAATACTTATAACTTCAAGTGGAATATACAATAAAGTTTATACTACTCAAGCACAGTGTTTGCAGAAGGCAAATTCAACAAAAGTAGGAAAAGCTGATGACAATCTAAGGCAGCATAGCTTAATTCAACAATTATTTCTGCTTAAAAGTCTCAGACAAGAAATAAAAAACATTGGATAAAAATGAAATTGCTCTATTTTTGCCATTGCAAAGACTGCTGACTCTGGCTTAAGATTATGTGTCCATGATGTCTAATATGCTGATAAACTAAACATTTTAATTACCATTTTATTTGCATGGCAGCAAACATCCAATTATTTGTAAACTTAATGACTAATTAATTATATATAAATTATTAGCTTTAGTGGCTTTAGTATATGGAGATGGCTGTAATTGAAAATGGCCAACTTTTCTTGGCAGTCAACTCAATGAGAGAAAATGTGAAACTATCTTTATCAGTACTTCTTTACTCTCCATCGGTTCTTGTACCTCTGCAACAGGCAACTACAATCAATGTTCATCAAGTCCTGAAATATGACTGATCTACAAAGCATTATGTCAAATAAGAACCAACTTCAACTTGAATAACCTTACTGCAATTCTCCTCTCTTAAAGAAATGTGGGAAGTAAACACATAAAAACAAACTTGCTTGGTGGATGTCCCATGTCAAACAGCTTGGAGATCCACATTATATTTCCCTCTTGAAGATAGCTGAGTTAAGAATGTATTGTCTAGGGACACCTGGGTGGCTCAGCAGCTGGGCACCTCCCTCTGGCCCAGGGTGTGATCCTGGAGTCCCAGGATTGAGTCCCACATGGGGTTCCCTGCATGGAGCCTGCTTCTCCCTCTGCCTATGTCTCTGCCTGTCTCTCTCTCTCTCTCTCTCTCTCTCTCTCTGTGTGTCTCTAATGAATAAATAAATAAAATCTTTTAAAAAAAAGAATGTATTCTCTGAAACTAAAAATATATCCAAAATGTAAAAGCTTATCAAATAATCCAAGTATCAGATAAAATAGTCTGTATTAAAAACAAAATTCAGACAAGAATCAGAAAAAGAAAGAATCTGTTTTTCCTTCTCTTGAAACCTGCTTTCCATGAAACCCCTTCTCTACTCTGCAGAATAAAAGGAATAGGACCAGCCACGAAGCACAGTTGGGTTGTTAGCCAAGGATACTCTCTAACCTTGATATCTCTAGGAATCAGTGGGTTGTGACTTCCTTGGCAATTTTTAGGAAGGAGGTATATTCCACAGTATAAAATGTTATTTTGTTAAAGTTCTTCAAATGCTCTATGTAATGAATCTTTATTCCCTGTGGTCATTCTTTGCTTATAAAATTAGATCCCCAATGGGAAAACTCTTTTCATGGATAACGAACAACATCCTAACACATGGCCTTTATAAAGCTGTAGAGCCAAGGAATCTTTAGTCTAACATTAAATAATACGTTACTGCTGATCCTGGCATCCTAAAGGCACAAATGAGCAGTATGACATAATTGAGAAAAGGAAGAAGGTATTGTTGGTCACAGCCCAAGAAATAACCTCAAATCAGAGTTTCTTTAATCGAGTCTGGGGGCCAGACACCATACATATATTTACAATTTCTGAGTTCAAATTAAGTTGCCTGACTCCCAGCTATTATTATTTTTTTTCCTCTAAGGAACCTGAGATCCAAAAAAGCTTTTTGCTTTTTTTGCAACTTTTGCAACTTGAAAAAGTACTAAACTTTGAAAGTAGGTTCCCCCTTCTTCTTTTTCTATTGTAATTCCTTGTTAATATTCTTTATCTTGCAGATGTCCTAGATAATAATGGGTTTATCCCCTATTGGAAAGAAAGTGTTCCTTTCAGTCTTTCACTAGATATCATCGCAAAAATAGAGCATTTGAGAGTCCATGTACATATAACGTTGCAAAACAAGAAATATTGTAACTCCTTTATTCTCTCCGTTTTCAACTGACACTTCAACTGGTTCATCATAAAAACAATCCCTCACCTAAATACCCGCAACTTCCTTTTTTTTTTTTTTCAATCTCAATGTCTCAATGTCTAAAACAAATCTTTTAGTCTTGTTGTTATAGCTGGATAATATTTTGAAGTATTAGGTGATGTGTTTCCCCATTCTTTGTCATGTTAAACCTCTTTACTTCTATTCACAGGGCCTAGATTTAAGTTCAGACTCACTTTCACTTAAAAATTCACCTACTCATAGTTTTCAGGGTAGGGCCAATATAGAGGTAAAAAACACAATAGAAGAATTAGAATCAAGTGTATTTTTATAGAGCTTCAGGTGAAGATAAAAGGAGAAGAGGATCCTTTACTGTTACGGAGAAGAGGATCTGAGATAACAGCATCAAGAGCAAGTAAGACAGAAGGTTACAAGTATCACAGAAAGAAACCAGACTCCTCCCTCCCCAGTAAATACCTTTAAACAACCAACCCAGAAAGTCTTCGATCAATTATCAAGAGAAATCTTGCACTTTTATGTTCCTAGACTTTGCTCAACATCCCCCAACCCACCACCAGCCATCTGAAGAGCACACTATGTGGACAACCCCAAATCAGTTGGCCAGAACTCATAGAAAGCTCTAGAATAATGAGTAGGTTGATCTTAGATGTTGTAGAGGGATGGTAATAGAATGAAGAAGGCATAGCCCCTGCACCTGTCAGATCAGACAAAGTCATTTGAAATCTCCCACTGAACTGAAGATTCTCCTAGTCTCTTCATTCTCTCCAGGGCACAAGGCAGGCAAGACTCTATCCCTCACTCACTCCCCTTTAAATGGTGAATCCTTCCATGGGGCATATGGGTGGCTCAGCCAGTTAAGGGTCCAACTCTTGATTTCAGCTTGGTCATGACCTCCGGGTCATGAGATCAAGTCCCACGTGGGACTCCACATCGAGCCTGCTTAAGACTTTCTCCTTCTCCCTCTGCCCCTCTTTTGCTCATTCTCTTTATCTCTCTCTCTCAAAATAAAACAAGCAAAAGCATTTAAATGGTGAATCCCTCCAACTATGCTCATACACCTAGCTAGCTGCTCCCCCCCTCCTTAAGGTTTGTCTCCCTTAATTTCCTGTGCCACCATTTCTCCCTTTCTTTTTTGTTTCAAGGGCTATTTATCCTCCCCTGGCTCACACTAAAGCTCAAAAATGATTCAAAGGACTTTGTTGACCTAATTAGAAAGCATTAATTCCCTTCTCTGGTTCCCCCGCAGGGAACCTGCTTCTCCCTCTGCCTATGTCTCTGCCTCTCTCTCTCTGACTTTCAGGAATAAATAAATAAAATCTTTTAAAAAATAAAATACATTGCACACTTCAAAAGAATGTGTTTTCTGTCACTTTTGCCTATATTTTCCTATGAATATCAAGTCAAAGTGATCAGTAACGTTCAGGTTGACTCCAGGTTTGTTTTATTTTGCTTTGTGAGTTTTTTGTTTTGTTTTGTTTTTTGTGTTTTTTTTGTTTTGTTTTGTTTTTTTGTTTTGTTTTGTTTTTTGCCTAGTTGTAGATTTTATTTCAGGAACTGATAGAACAACTATGATTGTGTGCTTGACTATTTCTCCCTTTAATTCCATCAACTTTTGCCTCATGTCTCTTGAAACGTTACTACTGGGCCCAGGCACATTTGTGAATGCTATGACTTCCTGAAGAATTATGCTTTTTATCATTATGAACTATCCCTCTCAATCTCTGGTAATACATTCTGTTTTCATATCTATTTTATCTGGTTATCATATGGCAAACTCAGCTTTCTTATACTAATTTGCATAGTATATCTTTTTATATCCATTTATTTCAGCCTATGCATTTATATTTATCACTTTTATATGGCACAGAGTTGGGTATTGTTTTTATTTTCTTTATTTGAATCAATTCTAACAATATCAACACTTATTTGTAGTCTTTAAGGGTTTTTTTATTATTATTTTTAGAATTCCTTTTCAATTGCTTCTGTTGCTATTTTATTAATGTTCTTTGCATTCTTTTTAACACCTTGTTGGCCTACAGGCTACATGTATGCCCTTGACTCTTTACACCCACAGAGTTATCATTACTACCTCATATAAAATATAGAAACCTTGTACACTTACAAGTTCATGTCTTCCATCCTTTATGTTATGATGGTTGTATCATACATTTTAATCCTCTCAATAAAATGTAAAACTTTGTGCTTTAAATGCTTACACCATTTATTAAAATGTGGAGGGAAAACAGAACAAAAATTTCCGTTTATATTTATCCAGATATTTGCCATTCAATTCTGATGTTTTTCATTCTTTCCTGAGAATTGAATTTCTATAATTTTTTTTTTAATTTTAAAGGACATCTAGAGAAAATTACTAATCAGTAGGCATAAAGTTTCAGCTAAGTAAGAAGACTGAGATCTGCTGTAGAACATTGCACTAAGCTTGCAGAAGCTCTTCCTAACTCTTCACCATCTGGAAGTCTCCACAGTCTTCAAAAGTGAAGCTAGAAAACAATGCTGTAGCTCCCCAGGCAACAATAATGTCATATATACTCAAAATTTTATTAAAGAGGGTATATCTAATGTTAAGTATTGTCACCACGTAAAATATGAAGTAAAATAAATTTTAAATAAGTAAATAGATGTTCTTTAGTATATCTTATAATGCTGGTCTGCTGGTGACAAATTTTCTTAGTATACATTGAAAATGTATTTTACCTTCATTCTTAAAGGTGTTAGTGGAACAGACCCTGGAATGACAATTTTTTGTCTTTTTTTTTTTTTTTTTGTCTTTGTTTTTTCTTTTCACTTCTTTAAGAATGTTTTATTCTCTCACAGCCTCCATGGTTTCTTATGAGAAGGTAGTTGTTAATTAGATTGTTGTTCCCCTGTCTGTAATAGGTCATTTTTCTCTTCTTTCAAGATTTGCTTTTTATGACTTTCACTAGTTTGACTATATGCCTCAATATAGGCATATTTATCTTCATTTGGTTTGGTGTTTAATATCTTGTATCTGTAAATTTCCATATTTTATAAAACTTGGTTAAGTTTTTGGTATATCTCTAAAAACTTTTTGGCTCCATTATCTTTCCTCTTTCTGGTTTTCAAGTTTCCTGTATATTGGACTGTTTGATATTGTCTCACAGCTCACTAAGGTTCTGTTTTTTTTTTTTTTCAATGTGTTTTCTCTTTGTTCTTCACCTTGAATAATTTCTACTGATATTCAAGTTCACTTGAATGTCCATTCAGCAGTAAGTCTTATCATATTCATTCAGCAGTATGTCCATCTGGTTAATATTTGTATCTTAAAAATTATATTAAGTTCTAAAATTTACATTGATTATTTTTTCTTATGTCTAATTCTCTGCTGAAATTTTATCCATTGAAAACATGTATTATTTTACTTTACAGAGAATAGGTATCTTAGTCCCTCCATAATCCTTGTCTGTTAGCTATAACACCTGGTTCATCTTGGAGTCAGCCTCAGTAGATTTTTCTTTTTTTTAATGTTGTTTTGTTTTAAAATTTTTTAAATATTTTTGTTTATTTATTCATGAGAGACACAGAGAGAGAGAGAGACAGAGGCAGAGACATAGGCAGAGAAAGAAACAGGCTCCATGCAGGGACCCTGATGTGGGATTCGATCCCAGGACTTCAGGACCATGCCCTGGGCCAAAGACAGGCACTAAACTGCTGAGCCATCCAGGGATCCCCTAGATTTTTCTTTTGAGAAGGTGTCCATCTTCTTGGTACTGTGCATGTTGAATACTTTGGGATTGTGTCTTCAACATTATGAATGTTAATTTGTGAAAATTCAAGTGTTGTTTTTCTCCAGTAAACGTGATTTCCTTTGTTTTAACAGGTAATTTTTTGAGCAGGACTTGAACTTCCAACATTGTTTGGCAACTCCGGTTATGTTATGTTATGATGTTATGTTATGTTATGTTGTTATGTTATTTGGGCTGGCGGGATGGCGGGGGCAGAAGGAGAAGGAGAGAGAATCCTGCTGGGCATGGAGTCTGACACAGGGATTGATCTCATGACCTCGAGTCAAAAGCAAGAGTCAGATGCCTTACCGAGTGAGCCATTCAGGGACTCTTCAATTTTTTCCTTTAAATTTGAACTGCTTAGACTGTGTGCACATATATCACTCAAGGGAACATGAGAGACATAGGTAGACAGGGTTTGTAGATAGTCTCTCTAGTTCTTCACCTTCTGAAATTCTCCACACTCTTCAGCATTCACGGTTTCCCAGCTTCACTTTTGTAGTTCCCCAAGCCAGAAAGATGGGATTTTTCAACGAGAGCCCCTGCTGTCACTGTACATGGTACACCATGTCATTTACGTGATCACTGTGTCACTCAGAGAATACCTAGCCCTGGGCGATAAGCCTCAGAAAGAAAACACAGTGGTATAGTTGGTCATCTCCACTCTAAGAAAACATGCACTTCCAAGTGAAGTCTACTTCTCTTGACTCTCCACTTCTGTTGACTCTCCAGTAGCTTCAGAGTTGCTTTACACATGATTTCCAGGTTTACAGGTTTTGTTTTTTTTTTCCCTATAGTCAGATCATTTGAGAGGGCCTTACTTTGATATACATGGAAGCAGAAGAATTTGGATCATTTATAATACTCTTTTTCCCTCAAATTTCACATTTAATCCTCCCATAAACCCTGCGGCTTATATCTTAAAACTATATCCACCATCTAGACACTCCCATGACAACACTGTTTGAAGCCACCAACCCCTCTCCCCTGAATTCTTGCTATAACCTCCTTGCTATAAACTCCATTATTCAAAATCCCCCAATGGCTTCTCATTTCACTCAGTAAAAATCCAGCTTCCTTACAATCTGCTACAGGGGTTATGTGATCTGGGCCTCTACAACTCCTTGATATCCTAATATCCTCCACCTACACTCACCCTTCTCCAGAGAACCATCCTCCCTTGTTTTTTCTCAAACATACCCCTCTGTGTTTTGCTATCACTCTTCTAGAACACTTTTCCCCACAGATGTCCATTGTTCATTCTCTCATGTTATGAGTTATCTAATCAAACATCATGTTACCAGTAGAGCCTTCTCTGATAATCTCTTATAAAATAGCCCTCAAACTTCTCTTTTGCTCTCCATTCTTAAAACTCACCGTTAGCTTTCAAAGCACACAGGTTGGCCTGACATATATCTTCAGTAATGTATTTGTTTCTTGTTTTATTTCCACTCACTAGAAACTAAGCTTCTTTAAAATAATAGTTTAACATAATAACTATTGATCTTTTTTGTACATCTAGACCTTAGAAGATTGCCCAGTTCATAGTAAGTATTCATTAAATAATTTGCTGAGAGGATGAAATTGTTTAAATTCCATTATGACAATGAGTGCTTTCATAAATTTAAATAAATATCTCCACATATTTAAATATCATTAATATGCACTAATATTCTTCCTGTTTTAAAACATCTCAAAATATTTGAATATTTTACAGCAACTCAGATACCATACCATTCAGACAGGGTTGATATGCAAGTCTTCTCGTTCAGTTTGAACCCTAGAGAATAGCAGCCTTTTATGTCTCACCGACTGATTTTGGTAGTTGTATGTTTGTGACCTCACCTTGATTTCTTCACAAGGTGATTATACTCAACCCATCGGTTAACCAAATGAATCTTACCATTAGCCAGAGTTTTAAGGTTTTTTCAAAGTCAGAATTCATTTTCCTTCCTTTCATAAAAATGAAAATCTTATTTTACTTCATCAAGACATCCTTATTTGAGAGGTTGATAGATAAACTGAAATAACAAATTCCAACTGAATCAGCAGTCCATGATTCTCTTCTCTTCTTCTTTCATCATTCATCCCACTTCTCCAGCTCTTCTCAGGGCCGTGATGTAAATTTCTGACAACCATAACCATACAAAGCCTCCAAGGGAAGGCTGTTTGCCCTATTACTCTGACCAAGGTGGAAGAAATCTGTATTCTTCTTGTTTCCATTAAGGAGATCATTCTAATTTTACTAACCATAATTAACATTTATTTAGTGCCTATTATGGGTTAGTCACTTTACATATGATATCCCATTAACATTCACAGTTAAGCAAGAACTACCCTATTTTACAGATGACAAAACTGATCATTGGAAAATTCACGTAAATTTCTCAAGCACACACTGGCAGAGCCAGAATATAAACTTGAGTATGTCTCTTTCTCCTCTACACAGTGTAGCATGAGGCCATAAATAAGAGGTCAGGCTTACAGATCATGTATTTATCATCATAAATTAAAATTAATTTTGTATAACCACAAGCTGACTTGGCTGAAGCAGCCTAAGGTACAACATTCCCTGATTCCTTTTCAATGGTTAATTTCATCCGTGTGAATATTTGCAAATGGAGGCTTGTCAAAATTACTCAAACTTCTGGTCTCGGGAAGATTTTGACTGGCCCATAGCCAAGTCTGGAAAGATCTCAATCTCTCAGTCCTTTCACTGACTGCAGACCTCTCATGACCTTCCCTTCTGCATCTATACCTCTGCTGAGAATTGGCATGAGGAGTTGGACTCACTCACAGCCACATGGCCTTGATAAGGTCAACAAGGGCCATCTTTCCCAAAAGGCTCACTGCACGTTATCAACTATAATGGCCAAAAATCATCAGAAGCAAGTCTTGGATATCTAGGTTAAAGAACTACATTCACAGCACTAGGAATAGTCATCTGAGAAAGTCCCTGCCGTGAAGATAGAGAAAAGTCAGGAAGTTAATGACAAAGGAAATTGGCCTCAGGCCAATCTTCCAAAGCTCAAGATGGAAAGCAGGCTGTATTGGGGCAGTCTGACAGCAGGTGGCATGGAGCCAATCACCAGAATGAGGAGATAGGAGATGTATTAAAGTTTTAAGAAGGGCTAATAAGAGCAAGACAAATCCACAAACTTGGGGGTGGTGGGTAATGGGGATGATAGCAAGGTCCCATAACAAAATCTCAAGTCTATAGCAACAAAACCAGAATCTCGGGTACTTAAACTGCCATAAAGGTGGAGACTTTTTTCACAAAAAAAAACCCAAGGCAGGTAGAAGCCCTTTTACTATAATCACGGTAGAAGATTTGTAATACCAATAGCAAGGTTGATTTCTTGCTGAGTTGCAGATCCTTGAATTTTTACAGACAAAGCATAGAGCCAATCCCAGTGCCTCAGGAATTCTAAATGGGAAGAAGTTTCAGGTATAGCAAAGCTCTAACTTCTTTGGCTTTATTCCAAAGTTTGTGTATTCCTTCAACTAGGCATGAGCAAACTTTGTACATGAAGTACCAAAGAGTAAATATTTTGGGTTTAAGGACCATACACTCCATTCTTTGTGGCAAGTACTCAACCCTGCCATTGTACTATGACAGCAACCACAAGTCACATGTCAACAAATATGTAAAGAAATAAGATTGCTGTGCTCTAATAAAACTATTTATAGATGCTTAAATTTGAATCTTACATAACTTTCACGTGTCCTGGAATGTTATTCTTTTTGTGATTGCCACCCCCCCCCCAAAATCATTTAAAAAGGTAAAAACCATCCTCAGCTTAAACACCATACCAAAATAGGTGGCCATCCAGATTTGGCCCACAGCCCATAGGTCAGCAACCTCTTCATTCAGTGACATAGTGCCTTATAGTCTCTTGTGCCAAGGACCTTTCTAGTTTGCCATCATTTGCAGAACTATGAGAAGCAACAACTCCTCAGCTGAGTGAATGGCCACACCCTTGACACATGAAGCCCTCTCAATATACATATATATTTCTCCCTCACATTTTTATTAATGGGAAGTACAATGTAAGTAATTTACACACTGATTTACATGATTTTTTACCTTAATTTTAAAGTCCTGTGCAGTAACATACAGAATGGCCATATCAACATTAATGCCATCAACTGTCTTTTGGTTACAAGCTCTTTCCAACTTTCAAATTTTTCTGTAATTTATTAAATTATAGCTCTCCTCCTCTTCCCCTTGGAATGATCTTCAATAATGCCGTCACAGTATGAATCTAGTCATATTATCCAAGAAATAAAGGATGTTTTTCCCTTTACACATGCTGATCTGTTGGTGGTGGTCTCCTACAATGAGCCCAGCGTTCAAAGAAAATTACTTTAATCTGAAATCACTTCACGAGCTGACAAGGTCCAGTGATGGAAGCCAATGGAAACAAACAAAAAAACTCTTAACAACTGAACTTTTAAAATTACTCTTGATGTTTTTCCCTAAATTAAAAGGTTTTTTTTAAGTTTTCATAGTTTTTCTTTTTGAATTTTAAAAACTTTCCTCCTGTGTTTTATAGTAACACATGCTTATTGGTATTTATCATTTTATATCTCTCCCCTTCATCCTCATACCTTTTGGATACTTCCAAGATAATGCTTTAAAAGAAGCTTTGGGATTCTTCGATACTGTCACACCTCCCACTATCATATGATATAGTATGAAAAGTTTAAAGCACACATATCAGCGCTACCTTGAAATTTCCTTTTTCCAAGTTAAGAGAATTAAAATCTAAATTTGGAAAGTGAGAGATAGGGGATGGAATAAAAAGTAACCCTCTGAAAAAAAGGTTGCAAGGTAAAATAGGATTTAAACAAGAAGTACTCCAAGATAAAAGAACTTCCTTGTTTGAAAATTCTGTATGGTTCATGCTTAATTATTCATACTAATGAAGAGCAGGAGACATGCAAAAATGAATAAACCAAACCATTTATAATTCTATTGAAGATCCAATATGAGTTTCTAACGTGTGGGGATTTATTGTCCTCTTTAAGATAATTTAATGATCCCACCACAACAAAATGCATGTTTATACATTCATTCTACTTGTAAACAATTGGCAGAAATCTCTAAAACTATTTATGATACTACCACACAATTGCATTCTAAACAACAGTAACTAAAACAAAACTGGAAATTAAGTGAACAGATGCATCATTATGCACAGATTAAACATAATGAAAATAATAACAATAATAGTTACCACTTATTGGGCACTAACGATATGTCATGCACTGTGCTGTGTGATTTAAATGCAATTTTCATTTAATTCACTCAAAAAACCCTATCAAGAAAGTAACATCTTGCTTCCTATCTTATGGATGGTAAAATGTTTAACTTGCAATGGAACTTAGAGATTTTGAGGTCCTACTCTGTTCTTATACAGAGGGAGAAACTCGACTCCAGAAGGTTGCCAGTTGGCATGGGTCATATCTCATTAACAAAACTGTGGTCAGCAGAGGCAAGTCTTAAAAACCCACTTCCTCCCGGGTACAATCTAGTCTCCCAAGGTTTTGCAGAGTTGACCCTCTAAAGATCCACAGTTGGGGTCTGCATTGTGGCCATCTGTTTTAGAGACTAGAGCCTAGTAGCCACTAAATTTTCCTGCTTTAGTCATCAAATACTTGTTGTGCACTTAACTGTGGAGAAGCATTTTACATTCTTACATGATAGTAAAACATCTATATATAAATAAAAAAATCATATTTTAGTTACATGTTAGGAAAGGTTGTTTTGGGTTGACATATAGCGTTTCACACTTTTTCCCCTTTTACGGTAACAGGATATAGGTTTCCAGTTAACATTTTCACCTAGAATATGTGATTTTCTGGAATAGATTATCAACATTAAGGGGGAAACGCCTGGTAGACAGAAATCTCTGGTGGAGCTTACATTTTAGAGGGAATAAAGAGACAGTAAGAATAAATGAGTATATTGTATAGTTTGCTAGACTATGATAAATACTAAGAACAATTAAGCCAGCAGCAGGGTAGAGAGTATGTGTATGTGTGGCAGGGACAATGTAACCTGGGAGGTCTCCCTGAGAAAGTGAAAACAGACTAAATCCTGAAAGAGGTGAGAGCCAATTATAGATATATGCTAGTGAGGGACATTCCACATCAAGAAACAAATGCAAAGAATATTCTCGGTGAATTTCAGGGGCAGTAAGTTGGAATTTGGCTGGAAGAATGTGAGGAAGAAAGGGGAAGGTAATGACTTAGGAGAAGCATGGAGAGGGGCATATAGAAATAACAATGGGATGGCGGTAACAATGGAAAAAAAAAAGTTGTTTTTCTGGTATTGAACCTCTGCCAGTCCCCCAAGGTATTTTTTTTTTAAGATTTTATTCATTTATTCATGAGAGAAAAAGAGACAGAGAGGCAGAGACACAGGCAGAGGGAGAAGCAGGCTCCATGCAAGGAGCCCGACACGGGACTCGATCCCAGGACCCCAGGATCACACCCTGGGCCGAAGGCAGGTGCCAAACCACTGAGCCACCCAGGGATCCCCCCCACAAGGTATTTTCATTGTCTTTCTGCTTTACCGAAGATAGAGTCTTGCACATAAATTATCCCCCATCTGCTTTCTTGAGAGCCATGTGATAATAGGAACATAGTTAATTATGGGGAAGGTCTGCTTCACAGTCATAGTTAGTATAGAGACCAATCAAATTCCATGGTACAAAGCTCCATTTGGGTGCCTTTTTATTCCTCACTTCCAAAACTCATGTATAGTACAGAAGGGCACACAAAATATACCCTCCTTTATTGAGGGCCAACCTACCATGATATACTGAAACATGCTGACAGGCCACGATTCGTAGCTCTCTTCCCCAGAATTGTTTCAGAATGGATTCCTTTCAAAGGACAGAAGTCCCACCCAAAAAACAGGAGCCAATGGACTTTGATGAGCCCTCTCAAAAGAGTGATTCTATTATCTCTGAGGGTGTCTTATAGGGGTAAATTATGTAATGATTATAAAGAGATTTTATTTTCTTCACAGGGAAATAACATGATACATAAATCATACAGATTGCTGTCAAGTTGAAATGTTGCTCAAAACTATATACTTCTAACCAGGTGTGTGTTCTTTCTTTCAATACCAGAGGGCTGCTGTCATGAAATTAATTTGCTCCCCAAATGCTTAAGACTAGGACACGAGGGAAGCAGAGGTCAGACCTAGACACATGGACTGGGAAAAAGAATGACAATGCAGATTCTGATGACAGCTCTGTGCCGACACAGAGGCAGATGAGGAGAAAGACACAGAAACTTCGAAGGTGAAAAGGAGGATAAATGAAAAAGGGTCATCTGAAGAAAAGGAACATTTTAAAATAGCATTTCCCAGGAAAGTGGTAGGTTGAATTATTGTTTATGATGATACCAGTGTGTTTCTTTCTACTTAAGAGCAGCCTGGGGTTAAAGAAAGGAGACCATTAGTTAAAGACTTTATGTAAGGAGGGTCAGGAAACACAGAAAGCCAACTAGAAACCTAGCCTGGAAAATGAACATCACTGAATGCCCAATGACTTGTTAACAACAGGACAGGGAAACAGAAGGGATAATATCATTGGACAAATATATTCTGTTGTACCTTCTCATCACTGTATGTATTTTATTCTCGCAGATTTTTTTAAAGTTAAATATAACTTATATAACCTAGTCTTTTTAAGAGGAAAAATGGAAAACCAATATATGACATAGATGAAGTTAACTTTTAAAGTAAAAATTTTAAGGGTTGGCTGGGTGGCTCAGCAATTGAGCATCCGCCTTCGGCTCAGGTCATGATTCCGGGTCTGGGGATCAAGTCCTACATGGCGCTCCCCACAGGGAGCCTGCTTCTCCCTCTGCCTGTCTCTGCCTTTCTCTCTGTGTCTCTCATGAATAAATTTAAAAAATCTTTAAGCAAAAATTTTAAGAAGAAACAAACAGGATTGCTAGAAGGGAGAGGGATGGAGGGATGGGGTAACTGGGTGATGGATATTGAGGACACATGATATCATGAGCACTGGGTTTTATATAAGACTGATAAATCACTGAACTCTACCCCTGAAACTCATAATACACTATATGTTAATTAATTCAATTTAAATTTTAAAAATAATTTTTTAAAAAAAGAAGAAATGTTTTCCAACTGTAAATTTCATAAAATGGAAAACAAACTCAATTGGGGGCAAAAGGCAGTTCCAATTTGCAAGTACCAAGAGCATGGATTACCTCCCATCGCTTGGCTGTGATTCTAATATTTGGGCAGTTCTTAAGGGTTCTGATGTTAAGGAAGTCATTATTGGGTATGATATGCATTTTTGTAGTTAAAATAACCTTTCTCCTGTGATGAGAGTAAGAAGAGGAAAACTCTATTTATCATATTACTCCAGCTCAATAGCTATCTGCATAGATTACGTAGGAATATTGTTCCTGTGTTTCAGAACTCCATGGAGCTAGGAATTGTGGTGTAAGACATTGTATGCTCAGAGTCTTTAATCATAAGAACAAGGCCACATAAGGCAGATATACATGCAATTATACTTTCTTCAGAGAAGCAAATTCTTTTCTTACTGACAAAAGATTTGAATAAGATAAAGTATACACTGCTAACTAGATAAAGAAAAATATGACAAAGAGTGAGGTAGAAAGACCAACAGGTATCACTTCAGTGTTCTAGTGAAGGGGCCTAGAAAATAGAGAAGAAATAAAAGGCACAGAACTTGAAAAGTTGAAAGAATTTACCCTGGCCAGAAGGCACTTGTGCCTTTCACTACAGCAAATGAAACTATAAGGTTTGATGGAGGAAACGGACAATTTTGAAACAATAGAAAACATGGTTTGCAAGGTCCTTCTCCGACTATAGCCTGTCCCCGTATCCTCTTTCCTGAGCTATGAAGGCTTTAATCACTGAGCCCTAACAATGGCCTCATATCTTAGCATTGAGACTAGCTTTAGTTCCAAAGCCTGGGATGAGGGGCAATTCTATGCATCCAATCATATAAAAGACCTGGCATTTTATTAAAATATATAAAGAAAGGATGAGAAGAAAGCACATTCACAAATATAGAATGTTATACAGGCAAAAGTGTGAAATAGATATTCATAGAATCAAGAACTCTTAGCTCTGACAGCTACTTTAGAGGTAAGGAAGCTTAATCCTCATTCTCTTCTAAACAACTGAGGTGCTGAAAAAAATTAGAGCACCTCATACAGTAAACATAAATGTGTAATGAAGAATGATTTGCCCACCCTTTAGTCTATGGCAGAATTAGAAATAAAATCCCTCCTTTTCAATATTTTTTTTCTATCACACAGCACACCTATGCCTGGTTCCATCAAATCCAAAGAGTCTTGGGCATGCTTCCATTCTCAAGTGTGCCATTAATTAAATGTCTGACTTAGGCAAAGTAATTTCCCTCAGCCTCAGGAATGTGTAAATTACATTTCTTTTAAAAATTAAGAAACGTTTCTTCCAGTTTAAAGTGTCCATCCTTTAAACTTGGGGGTGTCTGGGTGGCTGTTGGTTAAGCATCTGCCTTTTGCTCAGGTCATGATCTCAGGGTCCTGGGATTGAGTCCAGCGTCAAGCTTCCTGCTCAGTGGGGAGTCTGCTTCTCCCTCTGCCCCTCTCCCAACCTGTGTGCACGTATGCATGCACGCACACGTGCTATCGCTCTCAAATAAAATCTTAAAAAATTAATAGTAATAGTGTCCATCCTTGTTGTTATTACAGTAAACTGACAGCCAATACTAAAGCATGAGCAAGTAATGCTCAAAATGATCAATTAGCAATAGATTATTTTCTCCTGGAAATCCACAAGTTGCCAAAGGATAGCTCAGAACCCCTTATTTGAAGCTTACGAAAAACTAAGTTACTATTGTCCTTGTTTTTCATTTTCTGAAATAGATGCAGGAAAATGTGGCCTTAGGGTAAAGTGTATTTATTTGGTCCACCCACAGGGCAAACTGCAATTACTCCTCACAAGGCCTAGCAGTGGAGCCAGCCTCTGCCTAACTGTGAGGAAACAGTTCTCACAGGAGGTTTGACAACTAAAACTCTCCTAGGCCAACTAATATGGAAAATTATCTTTGGGTATGCCCCCAGGGTTTTCATCTCATCTCAAAGGAAAACCAATGGACCAAGAAACCAAAGAACTTTTAGTATCAGTGACTTGATATTATCACCCCAATCTTAGCAATAAGCCATCAAAATGAAATTGCTAAAAGTTACACTCACACATGTGCTCCTTCACATCACAAAGGTAAACAGACTAGGAGAATCCTATACTTACGGTATTTGTCAATATCCAGCATATGGATAATTTTTTAAATTAAAGACTACTGAATTTTAAATAAATAGCAGTTCTGCTTTTCTTAACAACAACAACAAAAAAAAAACTGTCTCCCTTTTCATCATGCATTCTTTGCTCTATTTTTTTAAGTTTTATGGATTTTCCTCCCCAGCGTTAGGTGAAGTACCCTTTAAACTATACTTCTTATAATTGTTTTTGTGTTATACTTCCAGGAAATGTGGAAAATCAGCTTACACCTTCTCATGTTTAATTTAAATTAACCATGACATATTCATGTTGTTTCTCTCTAAATTCATAACCAAACAGACAAAACTATTGCTATATATAACTATACATCATAGTATATATATATATATATATGCACACATATATAATTAAACCTTGAAGTAAACGATGTCACTTTAAAGAAAATTTTGGCAGTCAGGTTTGGGTGTATCTAATGTGCTGGCTCATTTTCCTCTAATTAGAAACACTCTGGGAAAATCCTTCAAGGGGAATCGCTATGGATGACAAGAAGGGATTTTGCTTTGGTTATCCGGGCCTTGTCTTCTCAATTAATTATAACCAAGCTGGGGAAAGTATGACTCCTGAAGCAATTAACATATGCTTTAGACAAGAAGAGTGAAGAAATCAAAATGATAGTGACTGGGTGACCTAACCCAGACAGGAACTAACTCATTATTAGGCATTGTTCTGAAAATGAAATGTAATGAGGTGAGAGGAAATAGTTCTGATTTATAGACAGAACAAACCACTATACCATCACAAGAAAGGGTCTTAAACACTCTAACAGGGGGAAGAAGTCTTTTAAATAACAGAAAGCTACTGAGGAAGGGAAAATAAGGGGCTTACAGTTTGTATCTATACCCAAAGACATATTTTTTACATGTTAGCCCACTTCAGTACAGATGAGGTCCAAAGAGCAAGCATTCTGGGTTCTAATCCTGACTCCCATCACTTACGAGCTATGTATCTTTAAGAAAGTTATTTAACTTTCTTTACTCAGTTTTCTCATCTGTAAAATGAGAAGCACATTCATACCTACACCTTTAAAAGTTGTTGGAACGTCAAATAAGGTAATCGCTGTAAAGCAATCATAATAACAGGTATAATAGGTGCTATAGAAAAGTATTAGCTACATTTAGTGTTAGTTTAATATGCTCTCTGGGAAGCTCTTACATAATCCAACTCATGTTTTGTTCCTTTTTCCCCCATCATCCACTCTATTTCATTCAACTAGGTCTTTTCTCTGCCCCCAATTGCAACTTGCTTTTTTTTTTTTTTTTTTTTTCTTCGGTCTCTCAAGGGATTCATTTCCTAGGGTTGTATGACAAATTACCATGAAAGGAAATGGGCGGCTTCCAACAACAATTTTGATGTCTCAGACTCTTGGAGACTAGAACTCTGAAGTCAAAGTATAAACTGGGTTGGTTGGCTCCTTCTGGAGGACCTGCCTCTCTGTCTGGCTCCTGACAGTGCTGTCATCCTTGATATTTCTTGGCTGTGGATGCATCACTTCAGTCTCTACCTCCATCATCACATGGCATTCTCCCTGCATGTCTGTGTTCAAACCTCCCTCTTCTTATAAGGAAACCGATCATTGGATCAGGACCCATCCTAATCCAGTATGACCTCATCTGAGCTTGAGTGTATCTGTAAAGACCTTATTTCCAAATAAGTACACGTTCAAAGCTATCACTGAGTAGAAATTAAGCATATCTTTTTGGAGGGACACAATTCAACATGCAACACTAGGTTTTTGCTCAAATAGGTTCTCATTCTTGACATTCTCTCCCTCTC
The DNA here is from genome assembly GCF_003254725.2 of Canis lupus dingo. NCBI lineage: Eukaryota > Metazoa > Chordata > Mammalia > Carnivora > Canidae > Canis > Canis lupus. Next base: position 62,070,410 of record NC_064254.1, read on the forward strand.
ATCTATAGTCTATACTTCTGTTGTTTCCACCCTTCATAACTGACATAGTTTTTAATCCATCCCCAACTACTACTGCAATCCTCCTTCTTCATGTTACCATGCAGTTGAGAACTTAATGTTTCTGGTATCAGTTCTGTCTGCCTCTCTAGACTCAGCTACTAAAGAGCAAGTGAATCTTAGGACATTTCCCATTCCCCATAATACCAGTACTCCTCCGGGCAGAGAGAGGACCCTGTATAAATAGGGTTTAGTAGTTTGTTGGTTTAACAAATGCAACTATATGTATTGTTTGCCTCTGTTTATGAGATAATTGGGGGGGGGATGAAGGAACAACAGATATTCAAGTTGTGTCTTATTTATGATGTTTATTAGACCAGGAAGTTAGCTTGAGAGCATTTAAACAAGCCATTTTATTAAAAGGCATAGTCTTTGATCCTTGAGCAAAAGCAGCTTAAACTCTAGTTGGGAAGAAAGAATAGACAACAATTAGAGGGGATAAAAAGCTTTATATATGTTCTGGTATTATATAATTATACACCAATTTTACGAATTCTGGCACGGAAATAGCTAGAAAATAAAGCAACACGTGATAAGAAGCTACTTATGTGGGACAAACTACAAAGGCAAAATGAAACTTTGATTTCTTCTTTTCTAAATAAGAAATCATATTTAGATATCTTGTGGATGAGAGTAGGGTTAATTCCCTTTTGTTTAAGTTAATTCACAAAAAAAAAGATGTTGATGTCATTTGATGACCTGATGATTATAATGTCTTACCATTTAAGGGGCTTGCAGTCTGAGTCTAATTCACTCACACAATGAGCAACAGAAAGCTATTTTGCTTACACACATGTCATATAATCTTATCCCAGACCCTAATAAAGACCTTGACGCAAAGTAGTTCCTCTTCTCTCTAGCTACAGCAGAACTTGAAATCTTAGGACCATAAGAAACATCCTAACTATTGCTTCAGGAGTGCCCTAACTACAGAATTTCAACCCTTACATTACAGCTGAAAGCTGTCTACTGGATGTTCTAACTCAGTGGACCACACAAGACCAAGTTTAATCTCTTTCCCCCATGACAACCCTTCAACAGCTGAAAGCAGTGTTCTGTCTCACAGCATTTTCCTTCTCTCTAGCTTAAGCCATATGACACATTACCAGGCCTCTTTCTCTTCTGATCACGTCACCTGTGTGTGCCCCACCTTGTCTATCATCCTGGTAAAGGATGATGCCAGAACTGAATAAAACCTCCAGGTGCCCACTGACAGCCACAGCATATTTATAGTACAACACCCTAGGAATATCTGCATGTCTCTCATCTCTTCTCCATCCCCAGGTGTGAGCCCAGGTCTTTACTGAAGAGAAATTACTTTGACAGCCTCTTTATTGGACCACTCATCACTCCAACCCTCATATTTTCCTACTTCTTTAATAATAAATTTGTGACATAAGATAACAGCACTTCCATTATTTAACTATCTCAGTAGGACCTCTATTTTCAGCATTAATGTCAAAAAAATTCAATTTCTTAGAAGGATGTGAGAGTCTAACAGTAAGTGTCAATATGGCATAATTTTCAGCTTACTTTTTGTCAGCTTCCTCCCTGCTTGTTATGGATTGCGTTGTGCCCTTCCAAAATTCATATGTTGAAGTCCTAACCTCCAGTACCTCAGAATTTGACCTTGTTTAAAATAAGATCATTCCACCTATAGTTAGTTAAGATGAGGTCATTGTAATGGACTCTAATCTAATATGACCAGTAGTTCTCCTAGAAGGAAATCTGAACAGAGACGCATACAGGGAGAATGAAGATGAAGATGTGGCGACCATCTCCATGTGATGATGAAGATGGGCAGCTACAAGATGAGATGCCAGGCCTGAAACAGATCCCTCCCTGTCAGCTCCCAGGAGGAACTAACCTTGTCAAAGCCTTGATTTCAGACTTCTAACCATTAGGAGTTGCGAGGCAAATTTCCTTAGTTTAAGCCACCCAGTATGTGGTACTTCAATATGGCAAACTGATACATCACTTCTTACTCTCCACAAAAAAGTCCTCAGTGCCAATGAATGAAGATATGATGAAATGTTCATTAATTAGCTTTTATCTCTAAGAAACCACCCCCAAAATGACTAGTTTAAAACAACCACCATTTTTCTAACTCATGATTCTACAGATTGCCAAATTGAGCTAAGCAGCTCTGGTCTAGGTCAGGTTCAGTGGATTTCAGCTGAGCCCACTCACGCATCAAAGGTCATCTGGTACTGACTAGACTATGATGACCTTGGATGGGGCATTTAAGAATGATGGACCTCTCTCCACGTGGTATCTCATCCTCCAGCACGCTGGCCCCAGCAGTTCCAAGAAGCAAAAGAGTAAGTCCCAATGTAAGGGAATATCTCAAGTCTCTTCTTACATCCCATTTGCTACAATCCCATCAGTCAAAGCAACTCACGAGGCCAAGCCAGATTCAAGGGCTGGGGAAATAGACCACTTCTTTATGGGAGAAATGCGAAGTGGTAGTATTGCAAGGATATGGAGGCAGGGAGGGAATGAACATACAACCATTCTTGCAACCACCACATTCTTATTCTTATTGTGACCACAAATTCTTATTGTAAACCCCACAGAGGGTATAAGGCATTGTGAATGTAGTACTTAAAATCACACAAAGTTTTTAAAAAGCAGACATGCTCCCTGCTTTTATGTCTTATATCATCTATCATCTGAGGTGATATTTAACATGAGAAAACTTAATATGTAAGATAAAGGTATAAAATAAAAGTATCCTATGGCCAACAAATATCATCAATAAACAGAAAATAGGATGCACAGTCTGGAGAAAAAAAAATATCCTCCAGTTGAATCACCAGCACAGGTGATTCTGTCCAAGGGATATTTGTCAACATCTAGAGACTTTGTTGTCACAACTAAAGGGCAAGAAGTTTCCACTGACATCTATGGGTAGAGGCCATGGATCCTCCTTAACATCCTACAATGCACGGAACGAACTCTCACAACAAAGAATTCTCGAGCCCAGAATGTTATTAGTACTTCTGCCATTAGGAAGCCCTGTTTTAGCCTGAAGATTCTTACCAACTCCAACAAACCTGGGGTGCCAGCTACTCTCATTATTGCTGCCTGTTTTCAGTACTTCCATTTACTTGAAACTATCAGGAGCAATAAAGCATTTCTTCAGCCCCTGCAGCGGGCAAGCCCTGCTGTCCTGCTGTGCCCTCCAAGGCACCAGGGATAGAATGATAAAAAGGACTCTGTCCTGCCTTCCAGAAGCCCAGGGTCCAGGAGGAGCAGGCTTCCTCCATCCAGGCAGCACCTCCTGTGCACCTGGTACCTAGCTGTACCTCTGCTGTAGGTCACGGCTGCTCACTGATGTGTGCGCCTCCTGTTGGGCTACAGGCTTCTGCGGAGCAGACTTCCTCTCATTCACCTCTGGATTCTCAGGGCCCATGAACTTTGCTGAATAAACCAGGTGAAGGGCAAATTAAGGAGTGCTCTAGCCATCGCGTTGTAAAGTGAGTGAGGTATGTCATGTGTAAGCCCTGAAGGATGCAGGAAGGAACGTAAAAATGGGTTGCCAGTACCTACACTCACACATCTCAGATTCTTGCACCACCGCCTCTCCCCAACAAAAAAAGACAAAAATAGCATTGTGATTCTTCTTCATGTAGAATTAAAACTCAATGAGGTGTCTGGATGAATGACCAACTGTCCTTTCTCCAGGAAAGCTTGGTCTTCTTCTATGATTGCCCAGTGCCATTTAAGGTGATCACTACTTCTAGGTCACTGAATATGTTTACCTATTACTTGATTTGTGGGTTTTTCAGTTGAAGCCTTTCCTCTGTTGTCACTGGTACCTAAACATTTTTTCACTATTTGTTTGAATAAATAGCCTCCTAACATTTTACTCCCACATAGTTTAATAGTCATCAAAAAACTGTCATTTAAAAATACTTCCCCCTGTGTGCAAACATCTGGCCTACCCACTTAGCGTTTGAAATAAGTAGTAATTATCTAGACTCTGCTTTGGCATGATATCGGATGGCAACTTAAAATCCCAGCCTCTATTCCCAGACCTTGCTGTTTGTTACTGAGCAGAATTCACTCGATTGGAACTTGAGAGTTTAATTTAGTACAGCATTCTCTTGCCTCCCAAAATTTATAATTAAGTGCTTGGCACTGCTCAGCCATATATTAAGTAAAATTTTAAAAATCTAAAAATGGTTCTGGATAATGGACCTATGTCCAAGGCAAGAAAATTCTGCAGTTTGAATTCTAAGACTGTGACACCGTGGAATTAGAAAGTGTTTAAAAACAAACCTAAAATGGAGAGAGAAAGAAAGAAGAACCTACTAAAGCATCATCGAAGACCCTTTCACAAGCAGGAGTTTGTTCATTCAAGAGTGAGGCTGGTCTCTTGACATCACTTACACTGATTTCTTTGCAGTGGAATCTTGTTGCAGTAACACCGGGTTACGTAGGTCTTACTTAATCTGCACAACTCCATAAATGGGATGTGCCCATTTGTGAAAGGGATTGTCTAATTACCAAATCTATTTCTGCTTCTTCTGGGGGCTACACATCTACAATTCTCAGTCTCCATGTGTAAGACTACCAGCAGATTTGGCCAGTGGAATGCAAGCTAAGGCAAAAGATGCCATGTGTCATGATTCACGGTCTTCCCCCTCTGCTGTCCTGACCTGGAGAGGCACAATAACATTAGAAGCCTAAGTTAAGGAGGGCAGAGCCAAATGGCATGACCATGAACACTAACTTATTATGGAAATCTTAAGAATTACTATGTAAGCAAGTTTTTACAGAAATAGTTCTTTTTTTTAAGATTTTATTTATTTATTCATGAGAGAGAGAGAGAGGCAGAGACACAGACAGAGGGAGAAGCAGGTTCCATGCAGGGAGCCTGATGTGGGACTCGATCCCAGGATTCCAGGATCATGTCCTGGGCCGAAGGCAGGCACTAAACCTCTGAGCCATCCAGGGATCCCCAACAGAAATAGTTCTTACAGAAATATTCCTACCTACTGCTCTCTCCCACAGGGCTTACCTCTCCATTTTTAAAAGTATATTTCATTACACACTGTCTGAGATACTAGACATTTAATTATGCATTTCTTTGTCTGTCCCCATTCCCTAAATTAGAATGGAAGCTCCACGCAGGTGGATATATTGTCTGTTTGTTCACTGCTTTATTTCTAGTTCCTAGAACAATAACAAGCACACTTAGTATCTCTGATGGAACCGTGCCTAGTGTAAGTGACACACAGGGCCACTGCATTACACAAAGGAAAATGAGTAACGGGGACAATCCTGATGGTGTAAGGCAGGGGTGGCTGTGATACAGGAGTGCCATGAATGGAATAGAGGAGCAGGGGTCTTCAAGACCACCCAGAGATTTCCATATTCATCTTTCCACTTGGCTTGTTGCAGAATATAATGTTCTATACGTATGTGTGTACCTTTAACAATATGGGGGAAAATCGGTTCTTATATGGGAGACAGATTTGCAAGCAGGAAAAGTAAAGAGAAGCTGAGGGCACTAAATCTTCTACCTGCAATGTTTACCTTCTACTTTTGCTCAACCACATGAAAGAAAGCTAAAAACTATATTGAACTGCAGGGTAAAAATTTTCAAAGGAAAATATAATTAGAATTCAGAACTACATTAAAAATAATAGTGCAGTGATGGCAACACATTAGTCACGGTTTCTACCCATCCTAAGAAAAGAATTAAGGTCAGAAGCAAAAGAATACTTAATATTCATGTACACTTTGCTTTAAGAAAACTGAATATATGAAAACTTAATTCAAAAAAATCAGATAATTTAGGGAGTGATTTTTTTATGGTGAAAATAAAAGAATTTATTGCTCTACAAGAGTAACTTTATGATTAGTTTAAGTACAGAATTTTCAGTGCGTGCCTACATATAAATACTTGGCAAGCTAAGAACTTTCCCGACTAAAAAGGAATCCTCCTTAGTATGAGACATTTAATGTGATTTTGAAAAGCAATGAACAGGAACACATTCTAGAATTATTCACACACATTTGTCCCATGTAAAGACACCGTACACAGAAACATTCTCTCGATTTTTGTAGGATGCAGAGATTGTAGACATTCACAGAATATAGTAAAGTGAATATTCTCAAATATTTATTTTAATAAATATGTACCATGTAAACTGTGCACAACATTTTTCCATTGTAAGAGTAGTTACAGGAAACTACACTCTTGGGAACAGCCATTATGATCTTACATTCCAACCAATAGGAACAAAGCAAAGTCAACCAAACAGAATTAAGTGATGCAATGGTTATAAATCGACTTCACACACGTACAGAATAGAGATTTGTGACAGCTGTGAGGCCTATAGCCATGAACTATAGGGGATGCAATAACAGTTTATAAACATAGAAGTGAATTAAAAAATTAAATTGTCTGCAGCTAATGATTAAATATAAAATATTAAAGTATTATGCATTGAAAATGTTCACAAAATAAAGAAAAAAATCCCAACTCCAGGGGTTTTGCTTGGGGGCTGCTATGACATAAAAAGGAAGCAAGGACAGTGGGAGACTAAGGAGACCCTGGCTTGTGGCCAAACTCTTTCAACTAGAGAATCTCTAGCATGTTAGTAACACTAGAGTTCAGGTAAGTTTGGAAAACGGTTTTCCTGCTAAAATTTTTTATAAAAGTTTTTATAATTGTATAACGAGGGTGATTTCACCACACTTGTTTTACAGAAGAACACTTAATCCCAGAGATAAAGTGAATTTCTCAGGATCTGTCAATTAATGTCTTAATTAAAGTCTCCAGATTACCAAATCTGCTATACTTCTAGTTGATGGTGTTGTTATCAATAATCAATGTATTAGAATCTATAGCATATATTGGAGAGATTATAGAGAATTACTATAACAGAAATACCGAGGTGAAAAAAATATATATATGGAACTTTCTGGTATTTGCCCAAAAGAGATGAAAATCAGTCTCTTTTTTTGGATTTTTAAATTTTATTTAAATTCAATTAATTAACATATAATGTATTATTGGTTTTAGAGGTAGAGGTCAGTGATTCTTCAACCTTATATAATACCCAGTGCTCATTACATCACATGTCCACCTTAATGTCCAATGCCCAGTTACCCCATCCACCCACCTCGTCCCCTCCAGCAACCCTCAGTTTGTTTCCTGTGATTAAGAAGAGTCTCTTATGGTTTGTGTCCTTCTCTGATTTTGTCCTGTTTTTTCCTCTCTTCCCCATGATCCTCTGTTTTGTTTCTTAAATTCCATATATGTGTGAGATCATATGATAATTGTCTTTCTCTGACTTATTTCACTTAGCATAATACACACTAAGTCTATCCACATCATTGCAAATAGCAAGATTTCACCTTTTTGATAGCTGAGTAGTATTGTGTGTGTGTGTGTGTGTGTGTGTGTGTGTGTGTGTGTGTCTTTTTTATCCTTTTATCTGTCTCAGTGGACATCTGGGCTCTTTCCATGTTTTGGCTATTGTGAACATTGCTGTTATAATCATTGGTGTATAGGTACACCTTCGGATCACTACATTGGTATCTTTGGGGTAAATACCAAGTATGAAAACCTATGTCTACACAAAAACCTGCAAATAGTATTTATAGCAGCTTTATTTATAATGGCTAAAACTTGCAAGGAACCCAACCGTCCTTTAGTAGGTGAATGGATTAATAAACTATGGTGCATCCAGAGAATGAAATATTCAGCACTAAAAAACTCAGCTATCAAGATATGAAAGACATAGAGGAGGTTTAGATGCATATCACTAAATGAAAGAAACCAATCTGAAAAAGATTACAGAGACAGAAGGAGAGTGATTTTAAAATCATTGTGAGCAAACCTCGTGGAAAATGGTTTGAGAGGAGGTTGAAGGGAGAAGCAGAGAGCAAGGTCCTGAGTTGGAAATTTCTGGTGCAATGAGAAGACATTGGAGAGTTTATGCAGAGAGTAACATGGCTCAATCTACAACATGTTAAGAGCATAACACAGAGCAGGGAGTTTGTGTGGAGAAGGGTTTATAGGGGGAAGGATGGAAGCAGGAAGAGGACTAAGGAGGCTATTGGATGAACCCAAATCAGTTGAAAGATGATAATAATTTGGACAAAGGTGGTGAAGATGGAGGCAGGGAGCAGTGGATCTGAGGGAGATGTCCAGGAGGTAGACACAGCAGAGTTTGCTGATGTGGGGAATAAGGAAGAAAGAAATTTGAGATAAGCCCTTGACATTGTACAGAGTTCAGACAGAATGAGAGCTGAGAAAACACCATGCTCTAAGGGGGGGGGGGGGGGGGGGGAACCACACAAAACAAAACAAAAACTCATCTCTGAAGCATTTCCAAATTATACAGAAAAAGAAATAATCACAGGAAAGACACATGTGGCAGCAGTTCAAAGACAGCATAATAACAGTCTTTAAAAAGCCATTATATGACTGCTACATTTGTCGCTCAAGTGATGACTGGAGCCTGACCAGGGAATTCAGATGAAAAAGTAACAGGCAACATGAGATATACTTCATAAAAGTTAGAAATGCAGAAGTTAAATAAAGGCAGATTTCCTTCACACAAACCATACTTAAGCCTGAATGATTTATATATTTATTTCATTTTTATGAGTGCATTTGTATAGGATTTTGGAGGGTTTTCTTTCAGCAAATAGATCAGAAACTATCCCCTTAAATGAGAGTTGGCCCCTTCAAAATAACCACTCTCGGAGAAAATAGACTTATTCTAATGATACTGCAATTGCTAAAAAAAAGTTTTGAAGCTCCTCTGTCATGTTTACTTCCAGAGCCAGCAGCTCCTTCTCAGAGCCAGCCTATGTCCTTTGAGGGGGCGCCTAGTCAGAGTCTATGTGATGCAGAGCAGTGGACCAAGCTTTGTGGGTGTTCTCAGAGAGGGCATGGCAGTGGGCCCAAGCCCCATGGTGTGTAGAGTCCGTCACACACACAGAAGCACTCAGATGCCACAGAACTTCTCTATGGACAAGATAATTGCCTGGGTTGAATTATTCATGAGCAACACCATTGACATTAAATCCACACTATCCAGGGACAGTTTCTTTGGTGTAACTTTTTTTCTCAGGTCAAGGATGATGGTGTCTTCCACCCCAATTTTGATAGTTTCTCTCCACATCGTCATATGTATGACATGTTTTACCGCTGATTTCTATTTTCCTTCATTTTGGCTGGTGCAGGATGGGGAAAGAACCCTAATGCCGAATGTGAAGGTTTCTATGTGGCTGTTCTTCAGTACAAAGCACGTGAACAACTTTTCAGAACTTGATTTGAGTTTTTAAGAATATTTAGACATCTTCGTCTAAAGTGTGCTCTTTAGCTGCCATTCTCATAGTTAACTATTTATTTGAAGGCACTAAATGTCTGACCTTTTCAAAGATTCTGTAGATCATAGTATAAAAGAATGAGTGGTCCCAACATTTTCAGGCACACTTTATTCCTCTGCAAAATGGAGGACGATTAACATTGTTTTTTCTCATAAGCTTCTTCTGACATGTTTAGTGTTTCAGTTGCTTATTTGTTAAACTACACATGGAGAAAAAAAAAAAAAAAGACCTGAATTACTTGCTCTCAAAAATTGCCACTATTTTATGTTTTGTCACAAAGCAATATGTAATTCCACTCACTTCCTTTGCTGCCACAAAAATGATGGGGCCAGACATGAAAGCATTGCTATTACAGGTGGAATAGGAATTTTTATTAGTCTTTCAAGAGTCCGAATTTAATTGCATCTGTACTCAAATTTACTATACAGGATAAAGCATTTATTGTAACCTTTCTTTATAATTGATTTCCATAATGATTTTACTTCCTATGAAGAACAAAAAGAAGTATTTCATCTTTTTAAGCAACTCAAAAAGCAATTTTTTTTTCCAGGCCTAGACATCCCCCACTTTTTCCTTCCATCCCTAAACACACACCCACTTGATAAAGGAGATTCCTCCCAAAGAGTTAGGATCATGGAAATATGTTACTTGAAGGCAAGATTTCCTTTGAGTATAATAGAGATCGGGGCTCTAGTCTCAAAGAGGGAGGAAGGAGAGAGTGGATATAATGAGAAAAGACGGTCTTTGGAATGCACCCCCAGATGGTCTCAATGTTATATTATCTGTAACGTTAGTAGAGTCTACTCTGCAATAGAGTTGTAAGATATTCGAGATGTGACTACTACCTGGACTCTCCTGCCACCAATAAATATAGAGAAGGGGGGAAAGATGCTTTAGCAGCCTTTTGTGGCTAACAGGTAAAAGAGTAGTCCAAATATTTTTTTTATACTGTCATTAATACAACTGTTTTTGTTTGATACAACTTGAGGTCACTAAAAAGTTCATTATCAGGACTTGTTTTTTTATTGAAAAGCAAACAAAGGTTATTTTAAAATGTATTATTCTTTTATTTTCAATACTATTCTTAATGCAAGTCCAAATTTAAAAACAAGACTTTATTTTAAAGATGGACCATAGGCAGCCCGGGGGGCTTAGCAGTTTAGCGCTGCCTTCAGCCCAGGGCCTGATCCTGGGGACCCGGGATTGAGTCCCGTGTCGGGCTCCCTGCATGGAGCCTGCTTCTCCCTCTGCCTGTGTCTCTGCCTCTCTCTCTGTGTCTCTCATGAATGAATAAATAAAATCTATAAATAAATAAATAAATAAATAAATAAATAAATAAATAAGATGGACCCTAGATGGGCAGATATCTTTCATTAATATTGATAGAGAATAATATGTGATGAAAAGACTTTCCTAATACTTCATAAAAAGTCAACAGCATGTGAAATATGCCACTATTTATAGCCAGACTATTTTATTTGAAATATTGTTTAATTAATGCCTAATAAGCCATCAAAACCAAAACTATAGTATATTCTTAAATCTTTCAAAGCTACACAAAACCTACAGAAATTTTAGAGTAAAAAAAAAACAACAACAACAAAGAAAATTTAGAGTACATGGTTTAAAGAATTCTTTCTTCTAGGGATCCCTGGGTGGCACAGCGGTTTGGCGCCTGCCTTTGGCCCAGGGCGCGATCCTGGAAACCCAGGATCGAATCCCATATCGGGCTCCCGGTACATGGAGCCTGCTTCTCCATCTGCCTGTGTCTCTGCCTCTCTCTCTCTCTGTGACTATCATAAATAAATAAAAATTAAAAAAAAAGAATTCTTTCTTCTAAAGCCCAACTCTTGTTGTGAGTATAAGAGTGTTCATTTCTCAAATCAACAAACAACCCCATAAATACATTCATCGTGTATTGGAGATTTTTTTCTCTCTCTTTTTTTTTAAGGATTTTATTTATTTATTCATGAGAGATTCAGAGAGAGAAGCAGAGACATAGGCAGAAGGAGAAGCAGGCTCCTCACAGGGAACCCAATGTGGGACACCATCCCAGGACCCCAGGATCATGCCCTGAGTGGAAAGCAGATGCTCAACCACTGAGCCACCCAGGCGTCCCTGTGTTTGAGATTTTACTAGCACTCAGAACACTTCTGCCGCTGTGAACCTACAACCAGTACATTTCTTATATTGCTTATTTCTCTAATGAATGAAATTCTAGGAATATATAAGTGAACTTCTTAAAGAGATAGAACATAAGCAACTCATGCCTGCTGTAGATGCAGGCAGCCTTTCTCCATTCTGAAGTATCTCAGAAAAATAAAACCGCTTGATTATTCAATAGATTTTATCATAACAGACCAGTTATCCATGTGCATGATGTAAACAGTACTCACTTCAGATGTTTTATGACCCTATGTATCCTTCCAGGTTTGAGATAAATCAATCCAGCACTGGCAAATCACACAAAAGACTAAACTGATGCAGGTTTACAATTCCATTTATGTAGAAGAATCACCACACACTCAGACCTACATCCTCTTCTACTCAATCACTACTTCCCTGTCCTACAGAAAAGGACTTTGTTTTAGGAGGCCAGCTTTTGTAGACTTTTGTTTTATTTTGTTTTTATTGTTTCTCTTCATTGATAGCCCATTTACTTGCTCAACATCTTTCTAACTCTCTGTTGGGAGGTCATGATTATTTTCCTTATCATCTCTCTTTATTCTTCTCTGCCTTTGACTTTTTTCCCCTCCTTTTGCTGGCTACTAGAGGATGTCAAGTCAAACAATGTTGTCCAGTTTACCCAGGTTTTCGTAACGAGATTTTGTTCTCTCTCAATCACCACTCTTTTTTCACTCTTTCTGTGTAGTAGTCCAGGTCCTTCCAGAAGCAGATGCCACGATGGGATTAAATGCACAAAGACTATATTAGGGGGAAAGACAGAGCAAAACCAAGGAAATATAGAGAAAGCCATCAGACTGCTGTGCAAGTCTGACCCCAGCAAAGGAGACAAGGTTTGGGGAAGCATCCTGGGCTTCTCTACAGGTAAGAAAGGATCAGGGTTGGTAGCATCTACAAGGTCAGCAAAAGTGCCAGCCCTCAGCAGGTGGGCACCTCTGCATGCCCGGAGAATCTTAAGGATGCTGTGGCATAAACATCCTCAGGGCAACCATGTAAATGTCTCTTCTCATCTTTTGGGTTCCCAGATTTTCTCCCACCATGGCCCTGGCAGTAGCCTTGGCAGTCCATAAGACCAGGCCTCCTCTGCGCATTCAAAGGTCTCTGAGGTCTGGGACCCCTATAGGTAATAAGAGGCGTCTTGATAGGCTACTTTGAAAGTTCCCTGGATCTTACACTTAACCTGCCTTTTAACAGTCTTCAGTCTCTCCTTATCCTTATCTCATTATTATATCATCCAGGGTTTCAATACAACTTGCAGCAACCAGCCAGCTCCAATGACTTGTAGGCACTGAATGGTCTACCAGAAATGAGCCCTCTTGCTTATAACAAGAGTCTTCAATAACACAGTATATTACTATTTCCTATTTCATCTTTTCCACTCAATCACTCCTGTCTCCAGGAGTGAGTTCTTCCAAAGTAACTACTTCTGCAAGCCCTTGTTTCTTCAGGCTCTACTTTCTGGTGAACTTAAACCAAGATAGTTGGTTCTTGGAATGTATAGGGAGAAAAGACACTTGGGATGGGATCCTGGACCTAGGTCATAACCAGACATATGGGAAGATCAATTAAATGTTAGTGGGTGGGAAGCACCTAGGGGGCTCAGTCGGTTAAGCATCCAAGTTGTGATTGCAGCACAGGTCATGATTTCATGGGTCTTGTGATCATGCTCCACATAGGGGGGCCACACTCAGTGGAGAGTCTGCTTGAAGATTCTCTCCCTCTTCCCCTCCCCCATTCTCTTTCAAATAAATAAATCTTTTAAAAATGGGCAGCATGTAGAAGCACCTCAGAACTAAGACTGGTCACAGTGGAGTTGGAAGCATTTGTTTAGATAGTAGTTCTAGCACTTGAGCAGTATAGGGAAATAGTGTATTCATAAGGATTGTGGTGGTGGCTGGCTTTTGTTGCCTTGGAAGTCTTAAAGAGAGACCTGCAAAGATATAAAGACTTAAGAGATCTCTCTTCGCTAGATGACCCTGAACATGAATAAAAACAGACAGATCAAAGTGAATGTAAAAACTAGTAGAAGATATCATTAGATGTGGCACTTAGAATATGGCCACTGCTGAATGGACTCCCCTGTGAATGAACCAGAGAGGAAGCCCTCACCAAAACAGTGGGCAGAAAACAAACCATTCCAAAGTGACCAAGGGCAGCCTGGGAAAGCAGAGTGGGGAGTGAGAGTATTTTATCCAATGCAGATGGCAGCTGCAGGTAAATACTCAGACTGCCATTTTTCACAAGGATATTCCTTACAGTGTCCTCTGTTTTGCAAAGGTTTTTGTGGACTAGAACCCATCTTGCCTATAGCAGTGACATCACTAATGTATTACCTGCCGTGTTCTTCCCATTCCCTCATTTCTCCTACCTGTGGTCACCTCCTAAATGAATTGCATGTAACCAAGTTATTGTCTCAGGCTTTGCTTTCAGGAGAACCCAAACTAAGAGTGGGCAATAATCAGCTCTGCCTACATGTCAGAGGACTCTGTGGAGGTCCCAGCCTAAGGAACTGTGCCAAGGGAGCACCAAGCCAGCCCAGAGTCTCAGTCATATCTGCCTCAGTACATAGGGTGCTGACAGAGCATGCCCAGCACAGAAAATGCTTTTGGATTTTGCATTGCTTATCTACTGTCTTTCCTCGGGTCTAATATATCCACCTGGTTCTAGGTTTCTGAATCCAAAGTTTGGCTACATAACCTAGTGGTTGTTAAGAACTCCTGCAAGTTAAAAGTAGTGGTCAACTGCTAAAAACAGTGAAGAGGTTAGCCTATTATGGAGTTCGAGATTCAGGTAAATGGGGAACATTATAGGACTCCAGTTATCAGAACAGTGACTAGGTAAAGATGTGGATAAGGGAACAACGTGAGAACCTCCTTATAAGAATAAGCATCAATTTAAGAGTCATACTTCTGATAACATTACCTTGAGGCCTCATTCCTGAACATATTCATCCCAGACCCTGAAATGTGGTTGAGCCCAGCCATAATCAGTCATTGGGAATGGGGTGTGGCATTTGTATGGTCTCATCAGCATTTGAGCTGATTTCACAACTTCAAAACTATCAGGACATTCCTTAGAAGAGTCTACCCTCATAAAAGTGGAAATGAAGCCAGAATACCAATCCTGCACTATTCCTACAGATAAGTTGAACAGTTTTTATAAATAAGTCTCAAAAATGTCTCAATCCTTTCATTGGTAATTAAAGAAACAGACCCCTTAAGCACAATTTTTTTTTACTTTATTCTACAATGTAATTATCAATAGATTAATATATTTTACAGACATTTATAACAGTATCTATACCTATTCCTGTCTAAACATCCTCCTCCCTTTTCTTGATCAAAATCAGTATTAGCCTAATTTTTTTTTCAGATATAAGAAAAACACGGTCTGTGAGATCATTACTTTCAACCTTCTGTTTTCTCTGCAATACACCCAAAGTTTCACTCATGAATTTCCCCTAAACATCAGCATGCTAAATATTGTTTCTCCATTTATAATTATGTTAGGAGCATCATGTTAGGACCTACTCTCCTATGTCTTTATATATGTTAACTCACAAACTTCACTTATATTCTTTAAAAACTCATTTTAGTGCTGCCTCACCCACATCTTTCTAGCTTCAGGTTATGTCTCTACCCTTCTTCATTTAGTCTCAACTTTATGTCCCAGGTCATATCATCACTTATATTCTAATTATAGGTCAAATAAAGCAATGCCATCAATTCCATGGCCCCTTACAGATAAATTGGTGGGCTCAACAACCTTTGAAACATACCCATTAAACTTTAAACATTTAAAAAAAATGTATATTCACAAACTCACATAAATTCTTTTTTAGTGATACTGAGACCTGTAAGCAATGAATTTAGGTTGTGTTGTTCACGTAGGGAAGTAGTCTCTGTTATTTAGGTACTGACTTGGCTGGCTGTAATAATGCTAATGCTGACATTTTCCTTACAAAACAATATAGACTCTACATTTATGAAGATAGAACTTCACAGCAATCATGATCACTTTTATCCAACATTTAAACCGCTGCAGATGCTGTGCTGGGAACCAGAGGAAACAAGTTTTAAACATGGACATATTAATAGACATGGCACGGGCCATTATCTGAAGAACTAATGCTTGAAAGCCAGGAACTAATAGCTGAAGTTGAGAAAAGGACAGAAGCAAGGCTAAAGGATATTTATTCCAGGAACTGACAGGTAGGGATTAAAATCTGAAATCAGGTATTAGAGTCAAATGTGAGTTAATAAGAGGTGAGAATCACTGAAACAATCAGAGTGAAGGCCCTACAGAAGAGGCCATGTCATCAACGAAATGACAAATGCAGGAACTCAGAACGATGGCATGTTGATTTCTAAGAGGACAGCAAATATATTTAGGGACCTAGTTCTGTAGAAAACAAGATTTAGGAGCTGAAGGCAGAGTTAATAGAGGAGCAAGCAAAAAAAAAAAAAAAATCTATATAAAAGAACAAGACCGATCCCCAGCCACTGAGCAACTGAGGTAGTGGAAAGGAACACATTCATATGTAGTCAACTGGATTTTAAGACTAATTGGAACAGCATTCCCCAACTTCTCTCAGCTTAGAAGTTTATTGATTGACTTTATATTTGAATGACCACTTAGCTTATTAAAATTCCTGGATCACACATATATTCCCTTTTGCTAGCACTCTGTAGATACTGCTAATCTGTATTCAGAAAATTGAACACTGCAGATGAGAAGTCTGAGGCCAGCCTGATCCATTGCCCTTATTAGGAAACGTGTTCTTTTTGCCTGAATACCCCCTCAAATTATTTGCTAACTTTACAGAGATATTTGAGGTTTATTGATGTTCCATGCTGGTTTTTCCTAAACAGGCTAAGAAATTTCAATTTGTAGATTAAACTTTTTAAGTTTTCTGTAGCTTTTCCTATGATGGTTTGTTTAGGGTTTTTTGTTTTTTTGTTTGTTTGGTATTGTTTTTACTTTTTACTTCATGTCAAAATACACATAATAACCGTCTTACCCATTTTTAAATGTAGAGTTCAATGCCATAAACTACATTCATGTCCATTACCACCATCCATCTCCAGAACCTTTTTCATTTGCAAAATGAAACCTCATACCCAAGAAACAATAACTCCCCATTCCTTTCTCCCTGCCAGCCCTTGGCAATTACCATTCTATTTTTTTTCTGCCTCAACAAATTTGTCTACCCTAGGTGTCTCATAAGTGGAATCATATTGTATTTGTCCTTTTGGAACTGCTTTATTTCACTTAGTGTAATGTCCTCACAATTCATCCATGTTACAGCAAGGCATGATTTTGTGATTATTTGATTATGGGTATATTCTATATTTGTACTCTAGTATGATAGGTACTACTCACATGTGGTTATTGAACACATGAAACCATGGCTAATGTGACTTAAAATCTAAAATTTAAATTTACATTTATTTTAATTTTAAATGGACATGTATGACTCTATGGCTACTCTATTGGATAGCACAGCCTTATATGATCAGCATCAACTATTTTCCTGGTTTATCAGGGCTTTTTTTTTTTAAGATTTTATGTATTAGAGAGAGAGAGAGAGAGAACTAGCACGAGCAGGGAAAGAGGGGCAGAGGAAGAAGAGAAGCAAACTCCCCACTGAGCAGGGAGCCTTACAATGGGCTCCATCCCAGGACCCTGGGATCATGACCTGAGAAAAGGCAGATGCCTAACTGACTGAGCCACCCAGGTGCCCCTGGTTTATCAATTTTAGATAGGATTTTTACTGCTATGATATATTGCATAGCCTTATACATCCTTCCTCTGTTCAGTTATTATCACTTTTTAAAATACATTTCTGTTATCTTTGTAATTTAAAAACACTGTACTGATCAGTCCTTTATGTTTAATTTTAATCTCTAGAGGATGTTCTGCAGTTTTATGTTGAAACATGAGTTTGTTCCATAATTTCATTTCTCTTATTGGAGACATCATGCATCTACTCTGTTTGCCTAAAATCCACATCCAAAATTCTCTCCAGGGCTTATTCTTGTCAGTATTGTTCTCCATGCCCACCAATGTTTTTAGCAGTAAATTCTCCTTATTGTACTTCAAATTTTCACTTCATTTCGGTAACTCATTCTCTTTTTTTTCTGAAGAGCTCCATATTTTATCTTCTATTGTTTTACTATGTCCCTGAGCTCTTGTTTGTTCTCTATATTCTTATTCTATAATTGTTTCAAAATTATTTTTTAAAAATTCGTCACAATATGTTCACTTACAATTAACAATTATCATTTAATGGCAACAATATTCTTATGATGATGCTTTATTTGCTATTTGTTTGTTATTCCTCTACTCCTTTGTTTTGTATTATCCATTGGATATAGTGCCAACTGTTCTTTGATTATTATTCATATTTTAAAGCAGTTTTTTTTTCTAGACCACATTTTTTTTTCATGAGGTTTATAAAGAAGAGAGCTACTAGTTTCTCTAGACTCTTCATCAACCAGACATGGTGGTTTTGTAGTCGAGGCATGCTACTTAGGGCTCCGAGGTTTGTAGGGCAGTGCCCCCTTCTCAGTCTCTCCACTCCACCTCATTTGACATCCCAACTTCAAGCAGGGTGAGAGCCCAGGGTCTCAGCTACTGTTTGTTTCACAGGAGATAGAGATTACATGTCTATTTTTTATTTTCTTTTGCACTTTTGGGAAGTTTCAAAAAAAAAAAAAAGAACCAACCCACTATTTTCACATTCCCAATTTCACATCAGAAGTGCCCATTTTGTCCCTCTTTCTGAGCATGTCAAAGGATCTTTCTCCACCGATATCACAACTGGCTCTCAGAATAGTCTTGCTCTATTTTCTGTGTACATGGCCCCTTATGTTTTATTTTATACCATCTTCCTTCAATAGGTTTGAGAGGTTCACTACACATTAAAACAAAGAACAATCTGAGTGATATTCTGATATCTTGAAAGGTTCCTCTTCATCAAACAGGTTTTATCTTCCTAGACCTGAGTGACAGATTCTCTCATCCCTGTGGCATGTCAACTCAGCAGGTTTTCTGTGACAGGTTAAGGGCAGCCTTCAACTCCTTCCGGGAAGGAGTTCACCTGCTGATGTTCTGAGACTTGAATGCTTGGTCCAGTTTTTGCTTTACAATTCTCTTAAATAGCACTTTGAGGAAACACTTTTTTCTATATCTTTTTTAATTGGTATAAAAATGATATTCTAACAGAACATGACAAAATCTCCTTCTAAGAAGCTTAGGTAGAAATAAGCTATTTCAAGTTTCTTGAAGATAACATTTCATGGGAACCCTGCCATCTGGTATCAATGGTTCCTATTTATCAATATCATATTCTGTGTCTGTCAAGTACTGCTGACATTAATTGTCTTCTAGCCTTGTTTATTGCCTTAGCAGCCAGCTGCGGTTGAAAAAGCCTAGCAGGAGCAGGTTCTCTCTGACATCCTTTGCAACTCCTCCCTCCATGAGGTGTCATCTTTTCACCATTTTCTGGTCAAATTAAAGGCAACCAGACACATGGGAAATTTAAAATACTCAGATTTCAAAATAGTCTATCCAAGGCTTTGGACAAGTCAGTTACCAAACCTTGCACCAATATCCTGCCTTAACAATTTCTCAAGTATCAGTGATCTAGTAAACTCTTGTCTCTCACTAAATTATACTCATATCCAGAGCTTTCCATATCTACATCTTTTCATGCAGATCCTTCCATCTATATTGTCTTCTCTCTCCCAATTTTTGGTTTTATTTTTTGTCCTCCACACTGTCTTTTATGGTATAGTTCAAATGACACTACATTCATGAAACCTTTCTGATTGATACCAAATAGATGTGATTTTTTTCCCCTCCTAGACTCCTATAATATATCCATCTTCCCTAACAGTCCTAACATTGTATCCATTGTTCATAGTTATTTGTGAATTTGTTTCATACTGCTCCTTGGAGGAACCATCTATAGCTTTTATCTTTTAGATCCAAAGAGCTTTGAAGATTACGTGTCATACATACTTAAGAGGCTAAATTGAAAGCCACAGGAAGAATGTTATAACTATTAGTTTTATTCTATTCTTTTAAGTTGTACACATTTCCAAAATGAGGGAAAATTACTGGAAATCAAGGAATTTCAGTAATCATTTCTTTGTGCTAGTCACTATTCTATAGTAGAAATATCTTGAGGCACATACATCAAAACAAACCCCCTTCTCCAAAATTGTCACCTCACACACAGTGGATCTGGGACAATATCTTTAACATTACTTTATCCTCCATCCTAGCTATGGTTACAGAAGCAAACACAGACCTGAGTTAGACCAAATGATTTGTGTTATGGAACAATAGCTTGGAGCACTGATATTCTACTGTTCTGTACACAGAGAATCAGGAGAGACCTGTCTGTAGTAAGATAGACTATACAGATATTTAAACTTCACTGTGCATCCTACCATCTACCACCTGTCCCTCCCACCCCCACCCCAGCTAACGTTCACCATGTTTCAGTTCTCCCTGTTTTACCCAATGACAGATGTTTATTAACTTGTTATGCCTAACAGTTTATCCATTTCTTGTTTCACTGTCACCTTCCAAATTATTGCCCTTGATTTTCCCTGTGTGGCAAATCAGAAAATAGGATTATAGAATATACGAACCTTCTTTGGTTTGTGTGACAACAAGAAAGTGTTATTTTATCTATTTGTTTGTTTGTTTGTTTTAGATTTTATTTATTTATTCATGAGGCACACAGAGAGAGGCAGAGACATAGGCAAAGGGAGAAACAGGCTCCCTTCAGGGAACCTAATGTGAGGACTTGATCCCAGGACCCCGGGATCACGACCTGATCCAAAGGCAGACATTCAACCACTGGGCCACCCAGGTGCCCCAAGAAAGATATTTTAAACAAAGTGTCTCACCTTAAAATCAAGACCTGCCAACAAAATGAATAGGCTGGTAATATTCAATTACAAGATTCGGAGAGTTGCAGCTTCCTTGACATTTCATCTGTACTTTTTAGTAGCAGATGGATGGCAGTGGATCTTAAAGAATATTTCCAAGTCTCAGAGAGTCAAAGCAGTAGGTTTCCTTTGACCAAAGCTACTATGATCTTCTAGGAATGCCAGTGCATACACTAAGGCCCTAGGTCTTAAAATGCTAAAATCAACTTAGTTTTATCAGAGAGGTTGTAGTGGTTGGAATTGATGTGGAAATAGGAAGTCAGTTTTATTGTTTTATTACAGCTACTATATTTTCTTGAAATATATCTAGGTACATTATCTTGATTCTATCCTAGATGATATTCATCTATTATTCTAATCCTTATACATAAATTATCTCATTTTATACTAAAAACAATTGTGAAATAGATATTGTTCTTCCCAGGAACATCTGAAAAGAGGTAGAAACAGATACAACATAGAGCCTGCCTTCTGCTAGCTATCCCATGGACTGCATGTTAACTTTAGTGGGCAGGACTGTCCCACACAGAAATATATCACTTGTATAATATGAATTTTAGTAGTGACTTTAGTAGGATATGGATTAAAAAAAACAATATTACATTAGCTAAGTAAGAAGGAATGTCATGAGTTACAAGAGGCAATGAAGTTCAATGTTAACATTTTGTTCTTTGTGATTACTTTTTTTTTGCATGTTTAGGCTATTTTGGAACAAGGAGGGGAGAAAGGATTCCATTAACCCAGATTTATTTTGTAGAAATAAAGTGTTCTTTGGTGGCATGCCTGCATGTTACTAGCTCTTTATGGTATTGCTATCTGATACAGCTATATCTTAGATATAATTATTGTTACTGTTATTTATTTATTTATTTTTAATTTTTTATTTATTTATGATAGTCACAGAGAGAGAGAGAGAGAGAGAGAGGCAGAGACATAGGCAGAGGGAGAAGCAGGCTCCATGCACCGGGAGCCCGATGTGGGATTCGATCCCGGGTCTCCAGGATCGCACCCTGGGCCAAAGGCAGGCGCCAAACCGCTGCGCCACCCAGGGATCCCTGTTACTGTTATTTAAACTGCAAATACCAATAATAGTGCATCATTCCATAGTCTGCTCAACTTTTGGAGGAGACCTAATAGTCTTCACAAGGGGGTGGTTTCACACTAGGAAAAGTGTTAATAGATAAAAACTGCAATTTGCTGAAATTGGTATGATATCTTTATTATACCTTCTCAGCTCAATTGGGCCAAATTTGACATTCTAAATTGCTATAATTTGGAACTCTCCAGTTTTATTATTAAATAAAAGCCTAAAATTTTATATATTTGCAAAGGAAAGATAACTTTCCTAATTTTTTTTTTAGTAATTAGTTATAATTACATGTGGCACTGTGTTACATTACCTTCTTTGTAGACTAAGAGATACAAGTAGACTTTTCAAAGTCAGATCAAGCAGAAGGAACAGAGGGATCGGCTTGATAACTGCATATAGGTGCAAAGGTCAGAATATGCTTAGGGATAGCAAAAATCACTTTATGGCAAGAACTTAAGATACAGGGAAAGCTAAAGATAAAAAAGGGAAGAGAGGTTGGGTTCAAGTTGCAGAAGTCTTTGAATGACAGACCAGAAAAATTGTATTTTATTCTATAAGCAATGAGGAGACATATTAAAAATTAAAGTAGGGTAGTGATATAATGGGAATAATTCTCAAACTCTGGAAACAAAATAAGAGACATCAGGAAGTCACAGAGTCTAAAGGAGGAAAATCATTTTGAAAGTAAGTGCATATTAATGAACATGCTAAAAGTCAGATGCCCTAAAAACAAATGCCTATTACTTTCATCTTGCTCTAATGTCACAGGTCATTCATGCTCTAGGATGTAGTGTGATTACTGCCAAATCTCCATGCAAAATACTTGGGGGGTGGGGAGCTATGGTAGATTACTCAGGCACAGTCTTCTCTACCCATACCACCTTAGAAATACTCTTAAGTTTATAGAAATGTTTAACAAACAACAGCATAAGCCCAAATTTTTCCAATTTGCCAAAGATGCAACCAGTTCACTTATATATTGTCTATGGCTGCTTTCAAGCTACAATGATAAAGTTCAATAGTTGCAGCAGAGACTGGCCCATAAAGCCTTTTTTTTTTTTTTTTCTTTTTTTTACTTTACAATTTGGCCCTTATAGAAAGAGTTTGCTAACCCCTGTGCTGGACTACTGTCTGCTCCTGGTGGCCTTCTTTGTCAATCTCTGCACAACGGCTCCAGAAATGGAGTTTCAGGTGAGTTTCCTCCTCCCCTTCTAGGTTAGCACTGTCTTTTCTTGTGTCTCTATTTCCAGTGCAGCAGCTGGAAACATGCCATTCCAGAGAACACCTGTCATCAAGTTGGCCAGGATTGTCCAGTGGACACTGCAACCTCAATGATTACTGTGGTTACCTGTGAATGTAAATCAAAATGTGCAAGGTATGTCTTGGTGAAGTATCCGGGACAATTCAATGTAATTAGAAAATTGATGGTCTGTGCCCCATTTCCACATAGCTCCCTTCCACTGCCCACTTCACGCTGCTCCAGAAGAACTTTGCTGCATGAAAATTTCATAGCAAAATCTTTGATGAAATTCCTTAAGATGAATAGGAGTGGAAAATGGTAATAATTATGTTTCTACCCTTCTCATCTTATTACAAAAAAGACAAAAGAGAAAGAAATATGTAGCCAAGAGACTTGCAATTTTGTCATTGGTAGCTAATAAATGTCCAAATGAAATCAATGTTTTATTATGGAACCCTGGAAGCTATGGCTGTTTTCCCTCCCTGCAAAATGAAGTAAGCAGAGCGCTCTCATCAAGCCTAAGCTGACAACTAGGCTGCTCTTCATTGTTATAAAATAGGCAGGTGTTTTTTGACAGTGCACAGTCATTAATAAACTCTTAATATTTTTCATAATTTTGTGCTAAATTATTGTTATTCATTTCTCTGCACATTCAAGAAAGATAGATGGCATGGAAATTTTTCAACAACGTCAGAAAGCTGGTGAGGAAAAATATTCCTTCTTAAAGTCTACACGACTTCTTAAAGTTGTTCTTAAAGTACACCAACAGTGTGGTGTACTTCACGTTGAAACTGTAATCTGAATGGACAGCAATAAACATAACATGGAGCAAGCAGGATGACAGTCAAAATGCAACATAACACATTTTCAGAACACTCGAAATGCAGTAAAAATATGGAAAAAAAATTGAATGAATGTTTTAGCGTGTCTTTGAAAGTTCATAGTGTCCTTTTTGTGATACAACAAAAGCAAGACTTAAGCCAATGCATTTCATTGAACCCTTAAAGCAAACAGCTGACAGTTAGATTACCTTGATTTGCAGAGAACTGTCACCTAACACAGTTTATTGCGTGCTTTGCTCTTTGTTCACAGCGCTGTGGATCTGTGTGCAGGCTCAAGAGATCAAATGGACTTCTGCTCCCACTAGGTCTATAGCTAAAGATCCAAGAAGGCAGGCTGCATAGCCAAAGACAGTGATGTGAACATAGATTATTAAAGAATAAAATGCTTTCACTCAGGTAACAGTTCAGATGGTTAAGTATGTCAGCTGTTTAGAGAGAACAATTAATCTATTGGTTATTTTCTCTGGTATATGACAGCCTTAATTCAAAGAAGGATGATAACATCTACTGCCATGCTCCAGAATTTGTGTAAGCACATAAAACATCTTTTTTCTTAAAATACTTTGATAAATCATCTTTTCACATCCCAGAGGCATTCAGGTAGACTAGAAACAAGACGAGCATTGAAGGCAGGCAAATAAGAGTTGAATTTCCGGATATTCCATTTCCATTTATTTTATATATGACCTTGGAGAAGTCACTGGCCTTTCTCAGCTTGAGTTCTCTCACCTGGAATTACAACTACCTCACAGAATCACTGTAAGAATTTAATAGCATACTTAAATCAAGTGTCTGAGTATTAATATTTTCATACCATTGATCTATGTTTGGCCTTCTGAACAATTCAGTGAGATGAAAGGGCAGGTATTATGATTCTATTTTTTTTTCCTGTGCATGTCCCATATCAGTTCAGAGACAGAACAACTCAACTTGCCCCACAGCTTGCCCTGGGCTCTTTCTGCTCTAACCTTATCATAGTTCATTAGAAGGGCTGTAAAATGGATTGTAATATAAGACGACCAGGGAGGCAGGTTTTCACGGAGGGACTCATGAGGTCACAAAGAGGTACTTTGTTTAGATTGTGTCAAAACTTGCGGCCAGTGGAGGGGCAGGAAAGCTTTCAGCCAAATATTAATACAGTCGCTGAGAACACCAATGGCAAAAGACAACGATGGTCAAAGAACAGCAAGGAAGGGGCAGATCACCAAAGTTTCAGTCAGCTAAAGTTAATATGGGGCCGGTGTCAGCAGGGAATGCAATCAGGAAGTAATAGTTCAAAAAAAATGTAAGCAAAAGCAACCTAGTTAAGTACATTTTGAGGACAAGGCAGCAGGAATTGATGAAGATGCAGTAGGAAAAAATCAGGAAGGCTGTTCTGAAGATGCAGAAATAAAACTGCTGAAAATGTTCTGCCAAAGGCAGAGCCTGTTTAGGAGGTTCATTCTTTTAGGCCTAGAATATTGTCTGTACTCATCAGAAAGGCGCAGTGCTTTGAACATAGCATTTGATCCTCTCTTGGTCACTACTCTGGGCATTTCAACAGAGGAAATTTAATATAGATAATTGGTAACTGGTTACCCAGTAATAAAAATTAAGAAGCCAAATGGAATGAAGAGGCCACCCAAAGAATAAAAACTGCACAAAGACTATTGCCCCTACAGCTATGGACACAGCAGGAGGGTTGGCATTGCTGGAATGCAGAAGCAAAAGCCCTCCAGCAAGGGCTGGAGCCATAATAGAGTTCATCCAGAAGAGGAGACCACGGAAGAAGAGGTAGACTTGTAGGAACTGGAGCCTTAGAAGAGATGCAGTTGCTGCCAGAAACACTAAGGGAGAGTTGGGCAAAAAGAAATATCCTGAGTTCTCCCTCAACTTCCCTCCCCCACTGCCTCCCCAGTGTCTCCCATTGACCAAAGCCAGTCAGGAACCAGGAGACTCAGGAGACAAGAATCAGCCTGCCTAATCGTCCCACTGTAGTACAGACAAAACTGAGGGGTGGATTGAGCACTGACCAGCATGGATACCAAGCTGAAATCTGTACCTGATGCTCTCTCTTCTCTCACTCATTTACTTCACTAGTAAGACCAAAAAATGTTTCTATTTCTGGGTAACACTTGCCACAAAAAGAATGTACTATCAAGTCCATTGTCCCATCGTGCTACTTGACTTGTTTTTCTCAGTGAATCCTCCTTAAAGCAATTGGCAAAAACCATCTTTGTCTTACTCATCTTTGTACACTGAGGGTCTAGCACAGCACCTGCCATCTAGCATGTCTGATGAATGAGTGAACTTAAAGAGGTACGCTTTAGTTAAAGTCACTATGAGTAAATTCAAGAAGTTTGCTCATAGTACTTCTAAGGACACTTAGAGTAGAAATTATGAATAAGGTAAGGTCATTCAAAGAGAGAGATCCAGGAAAATCTCAACATCTGAATTAAATTAAAATTTAAAGCATATTTTACAATAAAAAGAGAAAAATGATGAGAAATTAAATTAAATTCATCTTTGGTCACACCAGACTTCTTATAATTCCCAGGCCTGGCTTTGTTCTCTACTTATTTTTTCTTCTTATTCCTGCTTCTTCAAATGTATCATGGTTGAGGCAGGGGGGCAGTACACAGTGCCACATACTTCGAGTGTATGAATATCCCCTGTTGCCACAGGTCAACACTGGAAAGAGAAACACTCTTTCTACAAATCCCTATTTTCTCCTGGGCAGCATGGCCACCAGCCATCCTTAATTTTTTTTTTTTTCCATCAATCAGGAGTCAAGCAAAATACATACTGGTTCTTGGTACATACTCATTTTTATACATATTATCCAGCTTACTCTCTCAAAATTATCATCACAGGGGATACATTTAATAACTGTCCTCTCTTACTAGAACATAAGCTCCATGAGAACAAGGACATGATCTGTTGTTTTCACCTTGCAAAGAAGTGCTTAGCAACTATAGTCAAATAAGTAAAAGCATTAAAAATACTGTTCTGTGGCACCAAAGATGAACTTCTGGTTCCTCCTTTTTAGAAATTGGCAAAATATTTTTTTTAATTTTCATTTATTAACCATTTGCTTACCTAGTCAAGATTTCTCTCATGTAAAATCCAAAATCCCACAATATTCTTACCCCCTACTTTTCTACTGAAATATTGCTTTGTCCATATAGGGCCCTTTTCGTAAAAAGTAATTAATTCTTATATCTATCAATGAATATTTATTTTAAATACAGAAATATATTGAGTTCTACAAACACATCAATATATTTTGAAATACTTTGGCTGCCTGCTTTGTTGGCTAGTCATGAGCAGCTTATACCTCTGGCTTAATCCTACTGCACCCTCACTGTTGAGAGTACTTACTGTGCTATCGTGTGTTTTCTATTGAAGAAACCATTTTCTACCAGGTACTTTCTGTGCTTCTTGGAAGAAGAAGATTATGTAGTTTTTCAACAGCCTTTTCTCCTCCAGCCATGACAAAACATGGGAGCCATGACATTTCCTTGAAATCAATCACCCTCCAAACTCACTAACAAAGACAGGGGCTCTAATTTGGACATTTCACACTGAATGTCACCAAATCTTGCATAGTTATGAAAGTATGCCTTGGAAAATTAGTTTTAATATTCAGAATGACATTTTGATATAGACATAAACCTACAGAACTTATGCTGATTTAATACTATAGTTAGGGACTATAAAACAGATCTTTGTTGCACTTAAAATTATCTATAGTAAAAAAAAAAAAAAAAAAACAAAACAAAAAAAAAATAAAATTATCTATAGTTACAGTAAACATTTACAAAGTGAGGTATTTTTATATATTTTAAAAATATTTTATTTATTTATTCATGAGAGACACACACAGAGAGAGGCAGAGACACAGGCAGAGGGAGAAGCAGGCTCCCTACAGGGAGCCTGATGTGGAACTTGATCCCAAGACCCTGGGATCATGCCCTGAGCCAAAGGTAGACCCTCCACCACTGAACCATCCAGATGTCTCCAAAGTGGAGTATTTTTAAACCACTTAAGTTTTCCACTTAACTTGTTTTTATTAATGCATAAAAGACTTTCAAAAAAGTATATATATCTGAATTTTCTCATATTATATGGTGGGAATGTTATACACTATTGAATACTAAAGGATTCAATACCAAAAAGGGAAAGAAAAAATTAAATCTGTTTAAAGAAAGAATTAAATCATTTTGGCAGTGTTAAACATAGTCCAGTGACAATATCCACATAATAAGAGCTAATTAATTTGAGTCCTTTAATTGGATCTCATTCACTCTTAATACATGAACAATCTGCAAACTAAACTAGATAAGTAACACTAGCATTACCTCCATTTTGGTCTGCCAGTGGCAAAAGAACAGAAGTCATCCCAAGAAGTTTCCACACACAATCTAGAAAACCCGTCATACTGCTAAAGCACTCACCGCTGAAGAGTACCCATGGCTTTTGCTATTTGAGTCCTGTCTTCTCTCATTCTGCTAGTCTTGAAGAAAATGCCTGTGGCATTGGCAAAGGCCCACGCTGTGTTTGTGTTGCCAGATCACTTGAAAATAGACTGTGCAGTCACAGACAAGGGCAAAGAGGGCACGTGCATGTGGTGTCACACCCCCCCCCCCCACCCTGAGGTTTCTGTTAGGCATGGGCTTTCGTCGCCTCCAAGTTAACCACCAGGTTCATGTCAATTTGGAAGAGAGCAGGCAGGAAGCAGGAACCCAGCATATTTCATTTTTGTTGAGGATGACAGCAGAAGCATCTGGCTTTCAGGGGCATGAGAGATAGTAATTCAGTGTATGAGTCTAGAACCAAAGGCAGGCAGCAAGGGGGGGGGAGCTTCACTACAGAAGCTCCTTGGGGTGTTGGAAGGTCGTTCCTCAGAGGGATAGTCTCCAAGCCTGATTCTGGGATGTCTTTAATGCCCATTAAGAAAGTCCTTTTTCTACTTGCTCCAGTGAGAATGGGCTCTACTGAACCAGAGGCACCTGTGTGATATACTCATCTTCTCAACTTTTTGTTTCTTTGTATCCCTTCTCTCTCCTGCTTCTTAAAAAACTACCTCTCCAATCATTCCCAATAGCATACACATTTGCCATAATACCTTCTGTACTATAAAAAGAACAAAGAGAAACTTTCCCTTGACTTCCATCCTCTCACAACTAACGATCCTTTTCTGTTCCTCTTCCTAGGTAGAATAAAGAATTACCCTTACTTCTGAATATATTTTCAACCCACTCCAACCTGACTGACATCTCCCCACGTCACTGAAACTGCTCTGTGCAAGGTTGCTTATGGCCTCCATGTTGTTAAGTGGCAGCCCCTATCATTTGACCTCTCACACTTGGATTCAGTTGGACATTTCTTTCTTGGAACTCTGCACTTCTGTGACCAATTCTCCTGATGTCATTCATCTTCTTCTCTCCTTATCCTCTGACCCTAAGTGATTGCATCCATTCCCATGGCATTAAATTCCATCTTTAGGTAGACAATGCCCAGAGTCCCACATCCAGGTCACAAACACAGTAGCCTAGACAATGCAAAATTGTTGCATCTGAAATACAGCCTTAACTTTACCCTGCTCCTCCCAGATTGTACGAGTTACCTATCAACTCACATTGAAACCAAATGGCTCAAAACCACCCATTGAACATGCAATAAAATCCAAACCTTCTGTGTGACCCAGCATCTGCCTCCTTCTCCAATTCATCTTGTTCCCCCCATATCACCATTCCCCAACCACAGTGAGCTCCTTTCATCTCTGTGGGCTCATTGAGAGCTTTTGTACTTCCAACATTTGCACAGGCTTTTGTCTCTGCCTGAGATGTGCTCTCCCTCCCACTCTTTGAGTCACTTCTTCCTTCTCTTCCTTCTGGGCCAAATGGAAAGGTCATATCTTCAGAGAGAAATAACATACAATACTGCTTCATTTGAATTTGGATTCCAAACAACTCACTTCCACTGCTTTAGTACACAGCCTCTTTGGAAGTTGGACACTCTTTATTACATACAACCCCCAGAAATTAACCGATATGCTCTGCACTTCAGGATTTCTTCTCTCTTCCTTGGTCCTTTCCTCTCCCTGACCACAGAAATTCTCTTACCATCAAAATCTACCCTCAGGGCAAACATACTCAGTGTTGTAGCTTACTTCCCCACCCCCCCCCCAAAAAAAAGCCTTATCTCTAAGTGTCTTACAAATATGCCTTCCTAAATAAGAGGAAAATATTTATGAGAAGGAGGGGAAATACTGTTTTATTCCCTGGCCTTTCCCAACACCCAAGAAAGCATGCTATTAGGATTCCATTTACTTCACTTCCCATTGTGCCACATCAAATGTCAAGAGAAGATATTTTTATGACCAAATCACATCATTTTCAACATATTACCATAGATTTCCTGAACTTCTCAATGGAAATATTATAATTCTTAGACATATTTACTAAATCCATCTGTAAGGCAGGAAGGAGGTAAGTGAATATACCAAATACACAAAACCCCACATTATCTGCTTGCAAGCATGAGAACCAACATGCCTTTCCTTACCCATACCCAAGGCCAGAGTACGGTCTCACAATTGAGTGGCATTTTACATTAGCACCAGATAGGTGGTCTGCCTAGACCAAAACAGGCACTACAGCAAGAGTAGTACATCAGTAATCACCCATGAAGAGACTTCAACTGGTCTGACATTTAGATTTGTCAAAAAGATCACCAAAAAAGATAATCAAACTTCAAAATATATCATCGCCTATATTTTTATTGTAAGTTTTATTAAATTCTGAAGCTAATATTACTTTAAGACTGAGTACCCAAGCAATAACCCATGATCATAAAACAAATCAATGTGGAAAAGACTTAATTTACATGAATTGAAGCAACAGGCAACTTACAGATACACAAATACCTGATGCTTGTCATTAGCTTGTAGTAATATCTAAACAATTCTTGTTGTCCTTATAATGTGGAGTTTATACATAGCTCTCACCCACCCCCCAAAAAACAGTAATTGCATCCAATCAATAGAAAGCAACTGTTATTGGAACTCTTTCATATCATCAGGCATCGCATTTATGCCTCTACCCTCAACAAGTGATTGCACTGCCAGGTTAGAACAAAGCAACAGTTCTACTGAGACTGACAATGCACTACAATTGCATATTGCATTAGCTTTAATTAAGGCATCAGAATGGACTTCAGGACTACTTATGTGCCATTCCTTGACCAGCTTTGCAGGCAAAAAAAAAAAAAAAAATCACATTTACTAGTAAAATTATTCTTTTGCTGAAAGACTGAGAAATCTTGTTTCAGAAGAGACACACTGGATAATCAGGGTCATTTAATGAGCATAGCCACTTGCCTACTCAGCTGTTGTGAAGAAATTTCTTTTCCCACATTCGTCTTGCCTCATGGAGGAGCCCACCTCAGGGCTTGCTTACTACCACAGCACAGTCACATACCACGAGAGCAGCAGACCGCCACAGGGGACTGCACACAGTAGGCACTAAAGTCATATGGTTTCTGCCACCAAATTATAGTAAACACTAGGAGTCACACAGCAGCAGAGATACAATTTTAGAGATGTCATTCCAACCAGAGCCATGTTAAGCTGTTGGATTCCAGGATACTTGCAGTGAAATCGGTTGTCCTCTAAATGGTTTCCTCTAAAAATGTAATTGCTTTGTTCTGGGTTCAGACAGGCATGGGAGGGAGAGCACGATTTCCATCCCCGACTGCTGCCACAGATTCCAACTGCAAGTGCAAGGGCTGGTAAAACAATAAAGTCATCGTCTTTTATCTCAATGCCAGATAGACTCTTTCCTTGGCTTCCAGACAAAATTCACTTATTATAATTATCTTCGGAGCTGGCAATGGCCACTATCTAAAACTGTGTAAATGTTCCAGTGAAACCCTGTGGAGCTGGTGTTTGTGTCAAGCTGGGCAGGTGACTGTCCCCCCTAACTGCCGCAGTGTCTTTTCGCTCACACAGAGGCAAGTACCCATGCGATGCATAAGCACGGTGGGAAGTAACTGCAGTGGAAACACACATATTATAAAGCACATGTGCAATTCCTCTTCAGCATACTTCATGAGACCTAAGTTGACATTTTACAGCTAAAGCAAGTTTTGTACTGACTACTGTGTTAAAAGAGCGCTGGGCTGTTACGCACAGACGTGCTGTTTCGCAATATAGAATTTTAACTATTCTAATGTATTATTAGCCATGTGAAATTCGTGTGAGCTTAAATATTTATATTGAGAATCCTCCCAACATCTATAGTACCATCTGTAACAATTTTATTTAGGGTTTCCGTTAACATTTTTCCCCTCATTCTGCATGAATTGATCCCTGTTCCCTTCTTCTTTATTCTCTTTTTAAAAATCTCATTAAAAGTAGAATTAAAAAAAAAAAAAGAAGTAGAATTTAATCATATGCCCAGGTGCTTTGAATAGAATAGTGTTTAACATAAGCTTCATGACAATTTCAGATGGAGAGTGTAGGAAAGGCTTAATTCATTTATACGCACACGAGTTTTGTATTTCGGCCATTAAAAATGAGCAGATTTTACACACCTCTTTGAAACTGTGGAGTTTCTCTATGTATAAACTATCCTGAGGGACTATGGAAAGCCATGTTGTAAATTTTAGTCTCTTGAATTTAGATTTTACTTATACATAATTGTTTTAAATTAAACAGGAAACAGATCTTAGGTCATACATGTTTGCTTCATGGATTGGTCACAAGTGTATCTTTTCGTTGTCCAGGGTCACACAACTAGCAACTGAATGATCCTGGGCTTGTCACAGTGTCTCTTAGCTGTAGTCAGTAACATTCCCTGGCCACCCCCAGCGCCCTGCATTAGCAGTGATTCATCATTTTTCAGTTGCGGTAAGAAAGGCAAATCGGTTTAAACACCTCCCCCCCACCCTACCCCCACACACATTTTCCAGATTTTTTCATTGATGAGCTAGTAGCTGCAACTCATGTAAAGACTTTGCAATGAGTTGTCTCTGTCTCGCAGTGAAGGGCACAGGTAAAGCAAGGGAGGACAAAGAGAAAGCACCACAGAGACTGATGCTCCCAGAGGTCTCTAGTCCTAAGGTGGAGATTATATAAAGGCAGGACCCAAGACCCTTCCACTCCCATCCACTCCCATCTCTAACTGTACTAACTGGGAATGGCAGTGTCAGAACAGCCACCCGGTGGGCTGTGTTCAAGCAGAACACACCTGACCCATCCAGTGCCCCTCAAGAGCATGGAAGAGAATCTAGATCTTTGATGCCAGTTGAAAAATCATGGAAGTTAACTGAGAAACAGAGGCTTATAAACAAGTGGGCAGACCCAATACACTGGTGGCTGCAGTGAGGGGATGTCATCGTAGGAGTCAGATAATGACCCGTGTGATGAGAGAAATAGCAGGAACCATGACTTTTCCTGGGATGCCAGCATGGAGGGCTGGCCACAGCCCAGGCCCAAATACATCAATGTCCATTGTAGACAAATGGTGTTCCCAAGTTCCAGGAACCAGACATCACCCCTGATGCTGTTTTTATACCCCAGAACTAATTCCAGGAAGGCGAAGAGAGAAAATTGTGAACTGATAAAATATATCAGTCACTGATGTTTTGTTTCGTTTTTTGGCATCAGGCAAAATAGAGGTACAAAAGAGAAAATAAAGTTGTTATAGATCAATAAGGTTGAAAGAACCCCTAAATGCTTGAAACAGTGTAACAAACCTCCACACAAGGGGAAAAGCATTAAATATTTTTTTTTTAAAAAAAAGAAGGAAAATAGCATTTTCTCCTTGGAATTTTACATCAGAGTCATCCCATCTCAAATGTGAAGAATTAAAATGCTTAATTCTTGGGCACCTGGGCGGCTCCCTGGTTGAGTGTCTGCCTTTGGCTCAGGTCATGGCCCCGGGGTCTTGAGATCAAGTCCTGCATCAGGCTCCCTGCAGGGGACCTGCTTCTCCCTCTGTGTCTCTGCCTCTCTCTCTGTCTCTCATGAATAAATAAATAGAATCTTTTTTTAAAAAATGCTTAATCCTCAAAGGAACAATAAGCTTTTGACAGCATTTTGTAAAACATACTATTTCCACATTCCTTGACCTAAAGCCTAATTTCTTGCTGTATAAGGAAACATCCAGGTTTCTAACTGACTTTCTTCTATGTACCAGGTTCTAGGCAGAACCTCAGCTAAGACTTCTAAGGCACGTGAAACTCATTTGTTCTTCAAGTTTTCCGTGAAGAAGATCAATGTTCTGGCGTTGGCATGTGAAAGCAGGGAGGGGCATGTGCCACCCTAATATCACAACATGCCTCCCTCGTCTTTACAACATAATATGTTTAAAGAAATCCCTAAGTAGAGATGGAGGTTTGGGGAAATAGAACTCATCCATAGATAATGCAATACAAAATATGACAGTGAAACATAAGTCACGGTTCTTTATTTTTTCCTGCCAAAGTGGTAAACTTTAAAGATATTTTTATCAAGAGCAAACAAAAATTGGAGTCAACCCATGATTGCCATCTTGTGGAGAGATCCAGCACTATCCTGCCAGGATTTCTGTCCCCCTGGTGTTAGAATAAAAATGCCTCCGGAGATTCCTCGGGCACCCCTTCCATTATTTAATAATCTTTGCTGCAAATAAGCTCTGCCTCGTAGCTGACCCAAATCCCCCGGGTTATCTCCCGTAGACTTGGTGAAGAACTGCCGCCACTTATTGAGCTGTAATGCTTTACATGCTCAGTCAGGTTATTAAATCATGCCTGTGACTTGACTTTTCCAGGTTAAAAAGTTCCACACTGTCTGACTTTTCCACCAAAGTCCTATGTTCCAGCACTTGAAGTTGCCAAACTTCTGAAACCTTGGTCTGTGTTTTGTGGTTTGGGTCATTTCTATGCCTGTTTACTCACTTCCTGCAGTGTTCCAAGCATGTGAATGCCCCGTCTCTGCCCTCCTTTGGGAACAAGAATTTCTGCAGGGGCAGCACTGGGCCTGAGGGTTCTATAGCTTCCATCTCTCTGGAAGGAACACTCAGAGCCTGGGAAAAGCCCTTATACTCCAGCACCTCAGGCCAGTTGCCAAGGGAACTAAATCACACCGTGGATGTTCCAGATTCTCTCTCATGCACACATATGCACGCAGTTAAATGTGCCAAATTAGTCCATTATAAATGTATCATAAAAATAATTTTGAAAAAAAAATAATTTTGAAACGTCCAAATACTGTACAATTTCCCCTTCGGTTGATCACCACCTTCTATGATCTGACTTTATCACAAGTGCTATGAAAAATACTCTTCTTCCCTTGCACACGTCCTCCACAAATGGAGAGCCAGCAGATCCTGACAGCTCTGCTTTCAGAATAAATCAAACAGGGGATCCCTGGGTGGCGCAGCGGTTTGGCGCCTGCCTTTGGCCCAGGGCGCGATCCTGGAGACCCGGGATCGAGTCCCACGTCGGGCTCCCGGTGCATGGAGCCTGCTTCTCCCTCTGCCTATGTCTCTGCCTCTCTCTCTATCTCTGTGTGACTATCATAAATAAATAAAAATTAAAAAAAAAAGAATAAATCAAACATGACCATTTCTCCCTTAGTCCTACTACCCAGAATGAAGTCCAAGCCAACATCGTTCCTTGCTGAAATTTTTGCAGTAGCCTCCTAGCCAACATTCCTTGTTCTACTCAGGATTCCCTGCAGCCTACTCTCAACATGGAAACCAGAATGACCCGGCTAAGGCGCAAGTTATGGATCATGACACTCCCTGCCTTGCTCAAAACCCTCTCATGACTCCTGGAACAAACTCAGAATATCAAAATCTCTCCTAGGACATACATGGCCCTCACAAGATGACCCCCATTCTCTCTACCTCTTCTCCTACACTCTTTCCTGAGTTCACTCTGCCCCAGCCACACTGGCCTCCCTACTACTCTTCACCCAGTCAAACCTACTCCTGCCTCAGGGCCTTTGCTCTTGCTGTGCCCTCTGTATGGAATGCTCTGCCGCCCAATATGTTCATGGTTCACTCTCTCATAACCTGCAGGTCTTTACTCAAAAGTCACTTTCTCCAGAAGGCCTTTCCTAGAAATTTTAGATAAAATGCCATCTCTTCTCCCATATAATATCTTCCTTTGTTTTATTTTTACTCCTTAACATTCATAACCTACTAGCAAACATTTTTCTTGTTTTTTGTCTGTACTAGTTTTTCTATTGTTATCATTACAAAACTGCCACACACTTAGAGGTTTAAAACAACATAAGTCTATCGGCTGACGGTTCTGTAGATCACAAGGCCTGTGGGCTTCTCTGCTCTGCGTTTCACGGGGCTGAAATCAAAGTGTTGGCAGGCTGGGCTCTTAGCAGGAGACGCTAGGAAGAATCTGCTTCTAAATTTATTCAAGCTGTTGGCAGAGTTCAGTTCCATTGGGTTACTTAACTAATAACCCACTTTCTTTTCAATTGTCAGCCCCAAAGTCTTCCTCATCCTCTAAAGGTTGCCAGGACTCCTTGGCTCATGCCTCCTCCCGCCATCTCCTCACTTCATATTCAAAGTGGAGGAGAAGGTCTAAATCTCCTCCAGTCGAAGAAACTTTTCTCCTCCTCCTCAAAGTTCACATGATTAGTCTGGGCCCACCCAGATAAACCCAGGATACTCTCCCTATTTGAAAACCCTTAATTTTAATTACATCAGCAAAGTCCCTCCACAGCAGGATCTAGGTTCAGGTTTGATTAAATAACCATGTGACAGGCATCTTGGGGGAACCGCCTTTAGAATTATGCCTACCACGTTGTCAGACTATCCTGATAGAATATAAATCCCAGGGCAGCCTGGGTGGCTCAGAGGTTTAGTGTCACCTTTGGCCCAGGGCGTGATCCTAGGAGACCCGGGATCGAGTCCCGTGTCGGGCTCCCTGCATGGAGCCTGCTTCTTCCTCTGCCTGTGTCTCTGTCTCTCTCTCTCTCTCTGTGTCTCTCATGAATAAATAAATAAAATCTTTAAAAAGAAAAAAAATATAAATCCCAGGAAGGCAGGATTTTTTAAGTTTAATGCAGCACAGTGTCTCCAGCATCTAAAAACAGGGCCTGAGACAAAGTAGACAAACAACAAATAAATGTTGGATGGACACACCTAGTTTGAGAGTCCTTTTTCTTAATTCCAGTATAATTAACATATAGTGTTAACGTCAGGTATACAATATAGTGACTCAACAATTCTATATGTTACTCCGCATCTAAGACTTCTTAATGTGAAGATGTGAACGCTGCAAAACGATATGTAAAAAATATGTAGCGTGCGTGAGCACTTTCTTCTTTTCAGAAGTGGACCCATAATTTTCATCAAATTCTTGAAACGGCTATACCTCCCAGTTTGCGTGACGATCCTCATTTTTGTCTCTTCAGAATTATTTAATTATTCATTGGACCCCACTTACCCTCTCAAAGTGTCAGGGATTGTATGATAAATTTCATGATCATCTTAGAGTCTCAAAAATATCCATGATCCAAAAAAGTTTTAAACTCTTCTGATATCTTCAAGCTTTTATGTAGGACTGTATTTAAATTTATGCAAATAGAAATCTGGTTTGTTTGTTTTTTTCATAAAATATACATCCACTCCCTTGAAAACACAGGTGAAGGACTTTTATAATTAAAGACCAACAAGCAGATCCTGACAAAACCCACCAATTAACTATCTCACCAAAATGCCATGTTGCCTCAGACTATAAATATGAGAAATGGCAATGGGTATAAAAACAAATATATGACACTGAGAATTTGGCCACACTGCCTTAGTGTGGCAGTGACACTGATGTGATACTGTGTCCCACCTGTTCAGTGAGATAATAGAGCATTTTGTCTACCCTAACATTTCTTAGAAATACTTGCGCTAAAAAAAAATAAAATAAAAAAATAAAAAGAAATACTTGCGCTACAGGTTTATTGGTCTAGGAGATATTTACGATAATAAAACCTCAACCATTTTAAGTGTGTTCATGCCTTGTATATAATACAACTTAAGAAATATGGAATATTAAATAATTATTCTTTAAAGCAGGATACATGGAAGATATTTCCGTTTGTCCCAAAGCCTTTGCTTTATTTCTAGTACTGTGTATTGGCGAAGATCAACTCGGTTAGGGAATCTGATGGGTATTTTTTTTTAACTTGTTTTTCTTGTCTTCATTTGCTCCTTTCATAAAAATTTTGGGTTTATTCACTTTCTCTTGGAGAAATTTGATTGTGGCCTTATTCCCTGATCACCAAACCCATCTGCAAATTTAAGTGCAAAAGATGGCCTCTGTTGAGCAAACTATCTGTCTAAAAGACTAAGGAGTTAAGGGACTTTGTATAGCTTTATAAATCTGCCTTCCCCCCACCCTCCCCCACCCCACCCCACCAAAATCTTCATTTAGAGGCTTTTTTTTTAACTTATGTTAAATGCAAATTGTTTCTAATCAGCCACTCAAAGCAAGGAATCTGTGTGTGTGTTATGTTTTAGCTGTAAAAAATGCATCTGCTGAGATTATAAATTCTATTTCAAGTTACATTAACAGAGCAAGATACCTCAGGAAGAATTCTGAATGAAACAAACATGTCCCTCACTTCAAGCACATGATTCCTATAACACCCCCTTTTCCTCTTGGTTCCCTCTCCCTCTGATATGATCGTTTTTACCTATCTGTGCCTATAGACACCCTTTACCCCTTCATGGTCAGAATCAATCCACATTCCGTATTAGGGCCCCCAGATGTGCATTTGCCCATTTCAGTGTCCTAAATTCCTCTGGCTATAACTAACCAACCCATGGGATTGAGAAGACACACTATTTTTAAGGAGGAAAAAAAAATACAACAACTCTTCCCAGTGTGAATCTCAAGATGCAGAATTCTGAGTGGGTTAAGCCCACACGTGGCCAAGATAGCTTTGCAATCCTCTGCTATATGATAGTAGCAGGTCTAGAGGTCTCCAAAGTTGACCTGAAGTAGCTTTAAACACAAAGAAACTTAAAGAGAATAATTCAGGTTTTCATCTGTGCCTCAACAGTCTTCAAAAGCAACTGCTGAAGGAATAGTAACATCACAGGCGGTGGCAAAATGCTGTCAGTTTTGTAAACTGTGGGTGGTGGTGTCTCTGCTCCAGGATGATCTGCTAACCAATAAGCTTATCAGGAATGCATCACCCCCCCCCCCCCAAAAAAATAGGAATGTATCACCCAAACCTGGCCCACGCCAGTCCTTATCTCCTTTTCTCCACACTGACCTTTTCTTTTCTAAATGTGGTAAAATATATATAACATAAAATTTACCATTTTAACTATTTTTAACTGTACAAGTCTGTGACGCTAAGCACATTCACGTTATTTTGCTATCATCACCACCATCCATCCACAGAACATTTTTCATCTTGCAAAACCAAAATTCTGTACCCCATTACAGAGGAATTGTTCCCCATTCCTACCTTCTCACACTTACCTTCTTAAATTAATTTAAAACTTCTGTTTCTAAACTGGGGGAAAATTGGTGGATAAGAATGTATTCCTAGTATGTATATATTTTCCTACTAAAAATGGCCTTTTAGAATAAGCTTAATCTACCACAGTCTATTACTATCTCAGTCAGGACTATTTTATTTGCCAATGACAGAAACTGAAATCAAATGTTTAAGGAAAGGAACAGATTTTTTAAGAGAGAGAACTATGTCAACTGCTCTGTGTACCGGTGGAAAGGCAGGATTACATGTGAGGCTCAAAAACAACGAAATGAATTCAAATATCTTTAAGACCACATAAGACAATCTCTAGCATTTCCAGTTTTGCCTTTGTTTCCCTCCACTCTAATGGATGAAAACACAGGAGTAGGGCAATACTGCTCCCCAGGGGACAGCTGGCATGGCTGGTGACAATTTGGGTTGTCACCACTGGGCAATGCTACTGCAGTCTAATGGGTAGATGCCAAGGAAGCTGTCAAACATCCAAAAATACACAGGACAATCTCCACAACAAACATTTTCTGACTCCAAGTATCAGTAGCATCAAAATTGAGAAACCACGGGGCGCCTGGGTGGCTCAGCGGTTGAGCATCTACCTTTGGCTCAGGGAGTGATCCTGGAGTCACAGGATCGAGTCCCACGTCAGGCTCCCTGCATGGAATCTGCTTCTCCCTCTGCCTATGTCGTCCGCCTCTCTCTTTCTGTGTCTCTCATGAATAAATAAATGAAATCTTTAAAAAAAAAATTGAGAAACCCTGATCTATTCCTACCATATGTTCAGTAACATAAAATCTTCAATTTCCAAGCCACTCATCTGGTGGTCTCACCACGAAAAGACTAAAATTTCTCCCTAGTTTCAATTTTTAAAACTGCCCAAGAAGGATTCTAATTAGGCTTATTTGAGCCAATTGTCAATCGACTACATTCGGGAAGAGAGAGGTCACAGGGAGGTGGGGCTCAGGATGGTCTCTCAAAGCCTCCTTCCTTGTATGGGTGCCATTCTCAGAAAAGGAGAATTGCAATGAGCTGGGTAAATACTCCTAAGTGTGTGTACCACAAAGTAGAACTCTATTGTTGTAACTATATTTTTTAAAGAAGGTCTTAGTGTGTGCTCTTTCTCTAAGATAGAAAAATCTATAACTGGAGTAGTTATCATACTTAG
Source organism: Canis lupus dingo (assembly GCF_003254725.2). Classification (NCBI taxonomy): domain Eukaryota; kingdom Metazoa; phylum Chordata; class Mammalia; order Carnivora; family Canidae; genus Canis; species Canis lupus. Next base: position 62,110,807 of record NC_064254.1, read on the forward strand.
GTGGGGTTTTTTTGTAACCAGCTAAAGGGTTTAATCATCCAGTTTTGCCCAAAATATAAATTAATTCAAGTAACGAGATATGCAAAACAGAGGGGGGAAAGCATAGATATTTATAAGGTTTACTTTTGAAATTGGCAAAAATAATGAATCTTTATGTCTGCAGTGATAAAGTTGGACTCCTCTCCTCTTAGTATCTCCATCTTCTGTTAGATTGCTTGCAGATCCACTGAAATTAGATGTCAGTGTAAATTATGGTACAGGCAGACTTACTAGCCAAGGCTATGAAGGGTAGACACATAAAAACAAGGTGCTATTGAATGTAATTGCTTCTGATCTTAAAATTCTTAAGTGACAAAATTGATGCTGATGTGGTATTTGCATCAAGTAGTCCCTTTAATTGACACTGACTTAGTTGGGGACATTTTTTTTTCTGAGTGGTTTTATTTTTTTCTTCCTGATTTTTAAGTTCTGGAACAGGAAAGTCAGCAACTTAAAAGTTGGATAGATCTGAAAGGTGAGTAACAGTAGGTAGAGGAAGTAGAGAGTCCAAATTTCTTCCACAGCCCATGGCCCTGTAAAGTCTGAAGTGAGAAAATGAATCTGAGTGAAGAACATTCGGAGATAATACTTGGAAGGAAGTTAGCACTTTCTTGAACCTTGCTAAATTAGGAATAAAGCCCCATTTGCAAACATTTCCATTCTTGTCTATTTCAATAAGGAGAAAGATGAAAAAGCATGACCCACAGGGCTCCTGGAGGAAGGAGATGCATGGTTTTGTCTGCTCATTTAAATACTTAACAAGCCACAGGGAAAAAAGAAGACATCCCATTCCACTGCCCATAACATATGTCAGTAAGTCATAAAAATAAATCATACCGTGGATGGCTTGTGAACAGCGCTCAGCCTCCTGCGAGACATTAGCGCTTGTTCTTGAGCCAAAAAAGCAAACAGCCCAACTGTCTATCTAATATTTGTTCTTCCCCTGCCATGAGAAACAGTTTCCAGAAAACAGAGAGGATATTAGTTAATTCTTACCCTGACTCTACGGCAAAGTTATAATGTTCTCTCTAATCATTTTATCCTATAGAACTTTAAATTAAAGGAGGATATTTCAGTAATATTTTTAGGTTTAGCAAAACCGTAACATCTGAAGGAAATGATAAGAAGCTGCCTTTATACTTTATATGAATCAAATTAATAAATATTGCCTGAAGATGAAGGTCTCTGGGAATCTAATAATGAGTATTGGCTATTCATTGGATGAAAAAAAAAAATAGTGAATGAGATATTTTCCCTGCTCTATCATACTTGAATTTGACTAAAACTGCAAAGCAATATGTTTTCAAATATTTCCAAAAATTTATCTAACTGGCTGTTTGGGGAAATATTTGTTAAGACTGAAGTACAGTTTCAAGGGGATACTCATATCTCATTTTCTAATGAGTCCTATGTAAGAAACTGGAAACCTTAAAGCAGTTGTTTTTCTCCCAAGTTTTCCTTATAGTGCAGCTCAAGTGCAAGGAATTTTGTGTCTGTTCCCACTCAAAATATGATCAATGTTACACATGATAAATTTCACTAAGCCTTTCCAGTCTGATGAAGGGTGGAGATAAGAGGAGCAAAAATGAGGTTAGGCTGGGATGAAATCAAGTTACACTAAAAAAACCCCACAATATTGTTTGGCTGGAGAGCTCACTCATTACTGCCTGATATGTAGCACCCTACCTGCCACTCCACCCCACCCCTATTCCCATTATTCCTGGCAATCTACAGGAAAGGTCCCATATGATGTCCTGACCATCAAGGGGCATCTGATTTTTCTTCCTCCACTGTTCCCACTCTCTTGAGAATATTTTTACGGTCTAGGTAGCCTTGTCTGCTACCTGACATTTCTGATACAGAAGGCACTCCACAGCATCCAAGCCTTACAAAGTATTAAGCCAACAATTGGGTGGAATCTTCAAGGCAATGCTTTATCCCATGCCTTGTCTCAACTGCTGATGCATCATGTGGTATCTGTTGACAATGAGGGCAATGACTTCTGTGCAAATGTGATACTTTGTACAACTTCCCAAGGCACCAGCAGCATCCCCCACGGATGTTAATGCCTCCAATGCTTGTTCTGCTGGACCTGGAAACTGGCTGCTACTATGGCCTGGTCTTGCCAAGATGACGACTGCATCATTTCTAGAAGGACAGACCAATACTACACTGCAGCTTTGCTATGTTCAGTGCCTGAATGCGCAGAACCATGCTGGGTTTTGCCCACAGGTACAATGATGTCCTCTCTCCTCCACGTGTGGTGCTTTCATATCTATGCCAAAACAGAATTGTTTAGTATTTCAAGAAGTGGTAGGGATCCCTGGGTGGCGCAGTGGTTTAGCGCCTGCCTTTGGCCCAGGGCGTGATCCTGGAGACCCGGGATCGAATCCCACATCGGGCTCCCAGTGCATGGAGCCTGCTTCTCCCTCTGCCTGTGTCTCTGTCTCTCTCTCTCTCTCTCTCTGTGACTATCATAAATAAATAAAAATTAAAAAAAAAAAGAAGTGGTAGGGAAGGCAAGTAGCTGATTAACATCTTACTATGTATGCCTCACCACCAAGCCCTGAGCATGATTATTAGAGCAAACTTTGAGACACTGACCCTCCATTGAAAAATTGATTTTTCCCATGAAGTTCCCTTAATCTCCAATGGGATAAAAGCAAGTTGACTCCTAGTGGTTTCTGTGCCAGAACACCATGTCCGAAACCCTGTGGGAAACACATAGCTTAGGGCTTTGTCCACAAGACCTGAAGCAAATGCTCCCTGCTGCACCTTAAATTCAATATTTTTAAATTTTAAGATTATATCCTTTTTACTGTACATGTGCAGAAAAACACTAAAAAACTAAAAAACTAAAAAACTGTAGGACTAAAAAACTGTAGTCCTAAAAAACTGTAGGACTAAGAAACAAAAAAAAAGATGAAGAAACCCAACTAAACAAAAGGATAAGTGCAGAACAAATTTTCAATGAAGGAACAATGGAATCCTGGCTCCTTGAAACCAAGTGTGTTTAAACCAACAATATTATCATAATCTTCTCCCCATCTCTCTCTCTCTCTCTCTCTCTCTCTCTCTCTCTCTCATACACACACACACACACACACACACACGCACGCACATTTGGCTACATTCATCCAACATCATCCAACATCATTTCTAAGCATTCCTGCTATCTATTTTCTTATTTTTTTTCTTTTTCATTCTGGCTATTTTTGGTACCTTCAATGATAACCAGCTATAACTTTTTTCCTATTTTCCATCCTCTCTCTTTCCCCATTCAAATAATACCTTTCACTTCATTAGTCTCTTTGTAAGGTACAGATACCCTGGTAAACTATTAGGAAATAAGATATAAAACTCTTCAAAGTAACTTCAAAGCCATAAAATAATCACAACAAAGAAATTAAAATTTTATACATCAAAGAATTCAACATAGTTAATTACTAAAACTGAGAAAAGGAGCTGTCATTTTTTTTCAGCGGGAAGAGGACCTCTCAATGTGAATATTCTCCTTCATCAAGAATAACTGAATACATACTTACCTGGCAGGGGAGATACCATGATCACGAAGAATAACTGAATACAGAGCAATTATGTTTTAAAGGACATAGATGTAAATAGGATGTGCTGTTTGTATTTGTTTCTTCAGCCTGGCTATTCCCCCCCCCCCACCAATATATATGCAGAATTAAAGTCTTAAGAGCTTGTGCACACCTCTACTTTCCGTCTCTAAAAATACCTGCCTCCAATGTAGCTGCTTAAATCAGGCATGCATTTTGCTACACAGGATGGCTCAAGCACAACTAAAAGATTGAGTATTCAGTGACCTGAGATGGTGTCCTCTTTCTGCAAGGTATAATACAGTTTCTTCAAACTGATAATTGTCACCAGAAGGAATTCATATTAGAACCTTAATCTTGCTCCAAAATTCTCTTGGTAAAAGCCTATAATTTGTGCAACCTGATGTATCTGACTGTCAGGAACAGATATATTAGCCTCACCTGCTCTCGACACAGAGGACACTCGCCTATTTCACTGTTTTTGTCTCCTGCTTTAATGATGAGTACTATTTCCATCATCTCTCTTCACTCTGCTTCAAACATCCTACTGCTGTCATTTATCTAAGAGCTGAATACTAACAAGAAAATGTGGTTCACGCTGCGCTTGAGCTTCCTTTGGGATTCTCACCACCAAAACTGAATCTTTCTTGTTCCTCTCTTTCTCTCCTCCTTTTTTAAAAATCTTACCACCTCAGTTATATTAAATTTTCCAGCAGAGCTTAGTGATCACAGTTAAGAAACTGATACCAAAAGATAAATAGGCAAAGCACTCCCAGGAGGCCCGATGTCGGAGGACTCCTAAGCCCAATGCCAATTTAACTCCAATAAGAACAGTGGCCCCACTATGGAAAACTGAAACAAGTCCACAGGGTCAAATCCAATCCCAATTACCAACCAGCAACTAAACTAACATTTTTCGTAGAGCAATTTACTGTCTGTCATGGACCTTTGCCAAAGGCCAGACTAAGAAAGACCAAAAAACGTGAAAATATCCCCAATGTTGTTTAATTCAGGTCTGTTTAGCCATCAGTAGTGGATGTATTGTTGCAGAGGAACCAAGGAATAAGGCTTGAAGAAGGGGAAGAGGGAAGAAACGAGAATGGCAGATATAGGAAGAAAAATTGCCCTTTTTAACCAGCTGCCTGAAGAAAGAAACCAGAGAGCTCTCCTAAAACAAAACAAAACAAAACAAAACAAAACAAAAAAGACAGAAAAAAATGATTCCCTGAGACAGGAATGAAAATAAAACTAAACCATAAAAAAACCCAATATTAAAAGAGAATCAACCTGAATTATTTGTTTCTTTAAAATAACATTAATACAATGGAAAAGGTAACAATCCCAATTTTATATTCTAGTGTACTTTTGTTTACAACTGTAATCATTTTAGGTCACTTTCTCATTTGCTATCACTTCAATCAATCCTTTCATTATGCTAGGAAACAAGATTAACTTCCAACAAGAACGGACAATCGAGACATAAAGAATATATTTGTTAATTTTCTGTCACAAAATAGGACACAAAGTTGGTGCTACAAACAAGGTATTACATTGAACCTTAATAAAAACGGATCTATATTTGAGATCTAAAAAACTATTGAAGGCTGTGCTCTTTCAGGCAGCAAACGTAAGGGGAGATAGTCAGTGATGGAACCAACAGTGGAGAGAAGGACTGAGTGCCCTCCTTGAAGAGATTAATTCTTCTCACATGGAAATAACCACAGTATCTAAATGTCACTCAATGGTATATAAGCTTCACTGGCCCATAAAAATATCACTTTCCTATGAATGAAAAACAGGATTAAGATCAAAGAATAAAGGCCATATTTTTAGAAGTTGGAGATAAATTATTTAAAAATATGTGAGTTGAATAAGCTGACTCAAAAAAGAGAGAAGAGTACTTCCTTATTCTTCGCTGGAAATGCACATGTGTTTTATTGTGCACTATACATTTTTTAATATTAATTTAATTTCCACACTTTTAGCTACTTAGAATTAGTGAAAATTAGATACTTCATTGATATAATCTAAGTCTTTGCTGATTCTCTGACCTAGCTATCACATTTCAAGTAAATAATATAAAGACTTTCATAAATAATCTTGGGACCTCTGGTAAATGAATGAAATAAAAAAAAAGTTTCAATTATGGAAGACATTCGTTGATAATATGATTATACATCATAAAGAAGAGCGGCATTGCCAGATGAAAGGCAATGCTTTTGACGTCAGACCTGGCTTGAGTTTTCTGTGCACCACGATCTCTGTTGCATGACCAAGTCAGGGCTCTTTTCTGAGACTGTTTTTCCTACAAAACTGAAATTACAATTCCTACCCATGCAGGATATTTTAAGATTAGGGATAACATGCCAGGTGGCCAACAAAATGCCTGGCAGTGAGAAAGACTCGTACAGGATAATAAAGAGTAGTTCTGATCATCATCTTCTTCTTAAGACTGTGTTCTACAAAAGTTAAAGCCAAATTCTGATTGCTTGATTTACTTGATCAAATGCAAAATTAGACAGAAGGATGTTGCTTTTATTAACTCTTAGAAGAACAAAGTGATGTTTGGAACACTGTCATCACCACATCATCAATTCAGAGCCATTAAAAATTAGCATTTATCAGCACTTCAAATACACAGGTGCCACCCCTCCAAATCTGTTTTAATAGACAAAGACTCAAATAAATTTAAAGATCTAATACGCTTCAAGATTCACTGGTTAAAACGGCATATGCTCAGCAATGTTGACTTTATTAAATCAAGGGTTTATTAATTGTTTAGCTATATTCTCAGGGTTTTGTACACCTTCTGTCACATAACAGGTCCTCGATAACTGTTTATTGTTGAATTACACAGGAGCAGGAATTGAAAACCATGAGTATTAGAAACACATACATCACATTTCATTCCTTCATATTAACTAATTGCTTCATTCTTAGTATTTCATGGGTTCAACAATCAAGAAATATTTACTGACTGCCTATGTGTAAGGCACTGAGCCGGACACTAGAGATAGGGAAGTGAACAAGACGAAGTCTTAAATGAGATAATGCAGACAAATAGAACAGTACCTAGCATATAATAAGCTCTTAGTAAGTGAGAGAGTAGTAGAGAAGTCCATGCCAGTCTCCTTCTCTGTCATGCTCTCCCCCCTCCCATTTATACATGGCAAACACATGCCTAAAAAAATTTTAACATCTCACTCCTTTACCCAGAAACTTATAAGAAAAAAATGAACTTTTGTTGAAGTATCCCTTTGCTTTTATTTTATCTTTTTTATCTCAAGCTGTGGTTTATTCATAAAATAGCCTTCCAGATTAATGAAAAAGCAGTTGCTGTCATCAAAGAATCTCTAAGAATCTTCAAACTTTCTGTAAATTGGCAGCATTCTGCTCAAGCTGTTTAGTTCCCCCAGAAGTGAGTCTTTGAAGATGACAAGGTGTTCACGGAGAAAGCAATAGTTTGCTAAAAAGCCATTACTTTTGTTTTACTCGAGATCTAGTTAAGCCTGATTTGGAAAGAACAAAGCCTGAGTTTCCAAAACCACTGTTGGGCCACTGAAAGATAGACTCCTTCCTACTGAGTGATGGCCAAAGGCACCCCACGCAGCTGCTGAAGGATATCGATGTACACTGTAGATCTCTGCCCCCCATTCGTCTTGTCCTATGCAGCTGAGTAAAGACAAAGCTACTTTGTGGAAAGATCACCAGCCAATACAATGAAAACACAATCCCTTCTCATGAGCATGCCCTGGGAAGCAGTACAGGGTTAAGTGAGAGCTCAGGAGGCAGAAAAACCTGACTCTGAAACTGGGCATCAGCTCTCTATTGATAATAATATTAATAGCTACCATTTATTGTGCGCTTCCAAGTTCCAGACATTGTACTAAGTGCTTTATATTCATTATCTTACTGACATACTAGAAAGACTGCCAGTGTATACCAATGAGTAGAGAGCTGCTTCACCACTTAGCAGCTTTTTGGGGTAAACATTCGCCTGCACTGTTGCTGTTTCCTTCTACCTGGAGGGATTTCATTAGCTTTGTCCTCCAAGCTTCTCTTCATTGCCTCATTTAACCCTGGGGATGGATGGCATATCTGGTTGGTAGGTTTAGTCAGGAAAAATGAGAATTCAAGGCCAAATGCCTGCCCTTATTTGCTCTTAGTAATGAACCCACCAACAGAGAGCCCATCTTCTCTGCTCTGGCATGCCCTACCCCATAGAGAACTCTACTTCCACCAGGAGATGCGTACCTGGGCCAGCAGGACTATGCCTGAGGTTTGTTCTTAGCAAGTTCAATTGTTCACAGAAAGAAGCCACATTCTAATTATGTCAGCTATAAACGGAGTATTTTGATTTTCCACCAGCTGACATCTTGGCTTCCTTCCCAACTGGTTCAGAATTTGAAAAAGAAACAGTGATAATTTAGAGGACATTCTCTATAGTTACACAATCTTGCAGTGTCTCAATTTTCTTGTCTCTAAAATGAGAATAATGGTACTCATTTCATAGACTCATTGTAACCATAAAAGACATAATATCTATAGAGTAAGTAAAAGGCATATAGTAAGTGCTAATAAATATTAGCAATTATGATTAATGATATTGTTGTCATTTTTATTTTTATTATTTCACCAAATGGTCTACCAGATTTACTCTACTCCTGACATTCTACAGATTTCTGTTAATATTAGAGTTACTTTAGGGGGCACCTGGGTGGCTCAGTCAGTTAAGTGTCTGACTCTTGATTTCAGGTCAGGTCACGATCTCAGTGTCATAAGATTGAGCCCCATGCCAGGCTCTGCACTCAGCAGGGAGTCTGCTTGAGATTCTCTCTCTCCCTCTGCCTTTGCTCCTTCCCTCACTTATGCATGCATGTGCACACATACACTCTCTCTAAAACAAATGAATAAATATATAAATACATAAAGTTATTTTATCTTTGATCAAATCACTTTCTGATACTCAAAAAATGGTAATAACAACAGTATCAGGATCAAAGCATTTACCTGAGAATTATAGATGAGAAAACATGTTTAGTGCTTAGCACAATGTCTGGCATATAAGTGCTCAATAAATTAATAGTATTATCTCTACTAATATTATTTTATTAATATTATTTTATTTTTATTATGAATCACCTCATTCTTCTCACTCTCATCCCTGCTGTGCCTATTGTGTAATAGTATTTAATTTAAACTGGTTTCTCATAAGTGACATATGTATTTTTTCTTATCCCTGTATAGTTGTTTTCTTCATTTAAATCCCCTGATCCACTCTCCATCTAACTTGAATAAAGTATATCATTACCCTTTTCTTCCAGTAAGGAAATGAAGAGTGCTTGCTTCAAAGAAAAGACAATAGCGAATCATATATCCTATAGTGTTAGACTTTGGAAGTGCAGCTCACATGCCAACCAGATGCTTTCTATTACATTATGACCACCAACACCCAACAAGTACTGAATAAAGAAAAATATATAAAATATATACAGATATCAAGTATAAAAAAGGCAAAGTAATTCAGAAAGCAAAGTTTCTTCTCTCATTTCATCAGTATAACTTCTCTAAGGTCTTGACATTTAAAGCATTTTCTAGACTGAGCTTTAACCCAGTGCCAGAGGCAGCTCGGCTTTGCATTTCTTACTGATAAGTAGAAAGGATGATGAATATTTTCAAATCTCAATATGGTCAGTATGAGCTATAGCACATACACAAACATACAGAAAAGGAAAGTGTGTTTTCTCTGAATTGAATTGAACTAAAAGGCATGTATATTTAGCAGTTCTGTAGAAAGTACACTAAATCTTCAAAACACAGACAGGGAAATAAATATCCTATCAATCCTGACTCTGAAAAAGATTTGAATTCAAGCTGAATGTTTTATTAGGATTTCAACATTATAAACTCATGTTGAGTTCAATGATACAGATTCAATTGGAGATCATATCATCCCAGTTGATTTTTCCACTTAAAAGTAAGAAATTTTAAGTTAAATGGAAAAATTTATGTTCTCAGTGCAAGAACATTTTCATGGCATCAATCACAGTTTCCATTACTAGAATACTTTGTGAGGGTTCACTTCAAAGAGTTATTTTAAATATACACATATTACCAACTCTAATAAACTCAAACTCTATGACAATATATACTTGAGGAATTTCTTCATCATTGCCTGGTAAATTGTGCTGGATTGTAATTATAGGAAGTTCATTCTATTCTAATTATAAGAAATTCTTTAGAAACCAAGTAAAAAGTAACATGACATAAAGCTTAATACCTCCATGTTCAGACATTTTGAAAACAGATTGGTCAATTATCACCTTTATTTGTTCATTCTTTCCCTGTCATTGCTGCCTCCTCAAAGAAAACAGTAGATATATCTGTAACAGTCTACAGAAATAAAGAGACTCTCTTTGTAGGCCAGAGGAAAACTATTTGGAAGTAAGCCAAAATTTTTTTCTTTTTCCTCAAATTGATTCTGTCCATGAAATGACCTAAGAACAACTTTTCCCATATTAAGGACTGAATAATATTCCGTAAATATCTTGGTGGCATTTTTCCTTAATCTTAAAAAATAATTCTGAAGTTCATTTGGGAGAATAAATAGGTTATAAATATAAGTAATTTCATTATAAATTTTAAAATTTGAGTAATAATGGTACACTTTGCTTAATAGACATTAAATCTCTTATAAAGCTACAGTAATTAAAGCCATTAGATATCAAACCAAAGGGAAGATAACACAACATATTATTTATCCTCAAAACATAATATATAAAAAGTTAAACAGCAATACCAGTAAAAATACTGATTCTTTCACTTTGATAAATTAAGGAAAAAAATGTTTACATATTTGTCTCACCACAGACATCAAAAAAATTTCACATGACTTAGAAGTTTAAATATATAAAATTAAGCCAGCAAAAAGTAAAAAAGAAGATGTACATGAAGCCTTCTATGCCAACTTCCACTCCTGGCTATGACAGAATAATTAGTCATAAATATGCTCTCCTACCATAAATAGCTTAAAACTTGGCAAAACATTTGAGGTAACTGTCCAAAATTATTAGATGCAAAGAAGGAAAATGTAATATCTAACCAAGGAAAACAAAAACAGTCAATAGAAGCAGAAACAGACTAGTTACCCAGATTCAAGACTACCCACATGTTAGAATTAGCAGCAAAGATATTAAAACAACTATTATTATGTTCAAAAACATAGTGAAGTCTCAAAAAAGAAATTTTAAAAAGAACTAAAGGAAAATTCTAGATCTACAATATACAATGTGTGAGATGAAAAATGCAATGGATGGATCAAAAATTAGATTGTAGACTACACAATAAAGGATTAGTGAACACGAAGAAAGATCAACAGAAACTATTCAATCTGAAAACGAAGAAAAAATACTGAAAGAAAAAAAGCACATAATTGACTTGTTGATTATGCATCCTAATTTATATATCAAATTTTGACAGGAATATGATGACATTCATGGTTTTAATTTGCATTTCTCTAATGGCTGATGATGTTGAAATCTTCTCGTGTGCTTGTGATCTGATGTCATCTTTCCACAGATATCTCTTCATGTCATTCACCTATTTTCTATTTAGATTGTTTGGTGTTTCACTATTGACTATTGACAGTTCTTGATATATTATAGATGCTAGGGCTTTGTCAGATATGTGATTTGCAAACACTTTCTCCTACTATGCACCTTGTATTTTTATCCTTTTAGTAGGATCTTTTGCAGAGCAAAACATTGATTGTGATGAAGCCCCATTTATCAATTTTTCCTTTCATAAACTGTACTTTTAGTGTCAAGTTTAAGAACTCTTTGCTTGCCCCTAAATACTGAAGATTTTCTTCTATGTTGCCTCGAAAAGTGTTATAACTTTACATTGTACATTTAAGTCCATGATCCATTTGAGTTAATAATTGTAAAAGGTGTGAGACTTAAGTCAAGGTTTACCTTTTGGCCTATGGGTGTCCATTCATCCCAGCACCAACTGTTCAAAAATCTATCATTCCTTCATTGTATTGATTACACACATTTGCCAAATACCAATTGGTATTTATTGTGGGTCAATTTCTGACTCCTCTCTCAATCTATCCAACACCAATATCACACAGTCCTGATTACTATAGCAATATAATGAGTGTTAAATTTAGCAATGTTGATTTCTTCCACTTAATTCTTTATCAAAATTGTTTTAGCTGTTCTAGTCCTTTTGCCTTTCCATACTAATTTTAGAATAATCTTGCCTGTATGTACCAAAACAAATTGCTGGGTTTTTCGTAAGAATTGTATTGAATCTGTATACCAATTTGGGAAGAGGTGACATCTTAACTAAATTGAGTTTTTCAATCAAGCCATGAACACAGTTTTCTCTCCATTTATTTAAGTCTTTTCTTTTATCAGTGTTTATATTTTTCAACATCTATGTCCTGTACATATTTTGTTAGATTTATATTTATTTCATTTTCCTTGAACAATTGTAAGTGGTATTGTACTTTTTTTTTGTACTTTTTTTTTTTGCTAGTGTATAGAAATACAATTAATTTGTGTGTTTATTTTGTATCCTTTGACTTTGCTAATTCACTTTTAATTCCTTGGGATTCTCTATATAGACATACATATTACCTACAAATAAGGACAATGTTATTTCTATCTTTGCAATATGTATGTCTTATATTTCCTTTTCTTGCCTTATTGAATTGGCTGGAACTTCTACCATACAATAAATAAAATTGGTAATAGCGGAATCTTATTCTAGACCTTAGAGGGGAAGCATTCAATCTTTCATCAGTAAGTATAATGTTAGCTATAGGTCCTTTGTAGATGCTTTTCATTAAGTTGAGGAAAATTCCCTCTAGTCCTATTTTTTTTGGGGGGGGGGGCAGGGGTGGAGAGATGGGGGAGTTTTTTTAGTCTTGAGTTAAATTTTGTCAATTGTTTTTCCTGAATCAATGATACGACCACGTGATTTCTCTTTACTAGCCTGTTCATGTGATAGATTACATCATTTCATTATTAAATTGATCCAATCTTACAACCCCAGAATAACCCCATTTGGTATTGGTGTATAATTCCTTTATATATTGGTGAATTCTACTTGTAATATTTTCTTAAGAATTTTTATATTTATACACATGGAGGATATTGGTTAGTTTTCTTTTTAATTTTTTTGTACTTTATTTACCTGGTTTGGTATCAAGATTATACTACCTACATAAACTTAGTTGGGTGGTATCCTCTATTCTATTTTCTAGAATATATTCAATAGAATTGATGTTAATTCTTCTTTAAATATTTGATATAACTGTTGAAACCATATGAGTCTTAAAATATCCTTTTTCAGTTTTTTTTTAAATTTCAAATTTAATTTCCTTTGTACTCATAGAGATATTCACATTATCCATTTGATATTAGATGAGTTGTGATAGTTTATGTTTCTCAAGAAATTGGTTAATTTCATTTATCTTGTCAAATTTATGTTTGTAAGGTTTTTGTAGTATTAGCTTATAAGCGATTTGACATTCATGAGGTCTGTAGCAATAACTTCTGTTTTACTCCTAATAGTGGTATTTTTTTCCTTTTTCTTTGACATTCTTGACAGAGCTTCATCAATTTCATTATCTTTTCAGAGGACCAACTCTTCATTTTTTTGACATTTTCTATTATTTTTCTGTTTTAATAAAAATTTTATTGGGGCAGCCTGGGTGGCTCAGCAGTTTAGTGCCACCTTCAGCCCAGGGCCTGATCCTGGAGTCCTGGGATCGAGTCCCACATCAGGCTCCCTGCAGGGAGCCTGCTTCTCCCTCTGCCTGTGTCTCTGCCTCTCTCTCTCTCTCTCTGTGTTTTTCATGAATAAATAAAATCTTTAAAACAATTTATTAATTTCTTCTCTTATATATATTATTTCCTTCCTTATGCTTGCTTTCAGTTTATTTTGCTCTTCTTTTTCTAGGATCCTTAGATATGAAGTATAGATTACTGATTTGAGACAATTCTTCCTTTCTAATATATACATTTAGTGCCATAGATTTCCTTCTCACCACAACGTTAGGTTATGCCTCTCAAATTTTTATATGTTGTATTTTTTTAAATATGCTGTTTTTATTTTCATTCTGTTCAATGTATTTTTATTTTCCTTAAGGCTCTCTCTTTGAACCATGATTATTTAGAAGTATATTTTTTAGTTTCTAAGTGTTTGGAGACTTCCCTATTATCTTTCTGTTACTGATCACTAGTTTGATTCTATTGTGGATGGAGAACACACTATAATTTCAATTCATTTACATTTGTTGAGGTTTATTTAATATTCTAAGATATTGTCTATCTTGTATATGTTCCATGGGCACTAGAAAAAAAAATGTGTATTTTGCTGTTGATGATTAGGTCTTGGTTAAGATTTTTGTTGAATTTCTAGATCTTTGCTGAGTTTCTGTCTAGTTCTATAATTTTAAAAGGGCAATACTGAAGTCTCCAACTGTAATTGTTGATTTGTCTACTTGTTTTTTCAGTTCTACCTTTTTTGCTTCATATATCACATGGCTCTACTATTTGGTGTGTAAATGTTGGGATTGCTATGTTTTCTTGGCAGTTTGGCCCTTTTATCATTGTGTAATGTCCCCTCATCTCTAGCAATTTTGCTTTTTGTTCTTAAGTGTATTTTATCTAATATTAATATAGTCAATTCTGCTTTCTTTGGTTGATGTTTGCATGATGTACCTTTTTCTATTCTATTACTTTCAATCTCCCTATGTTGTTATATTTAAAGTTTCTTTGAAACAGTATATATACCTGGATCAGGATTTCTTTTTTTTTTTTTTTTTTTTTTTAATTCATAGAGACAGAGAGAGAGAGAGGCAGAGACACAGGCAGAGGGAGAAGCAGTCACCACACAGAGAGCCCGACGTGGGACTCAATCCGGGGTCTCCAGGATCACGCCCTGGGCCAAAGGCAGGCGCTAAACCGCTGCGCCACCCGGGGATCCCCCCATATGTTTCTTTTAACTGATATACTTACACTATATACACCTAATGTAATAATTGGTATGTTAGAGCTTACATCTGCTATTTTATTTTAGCTTTCTGATGTTCTGTTTTTGTCCCCTTGTTTTCTTTCTTCAGCCTTCCTGTAGGTTACTTAAACATTTTCTAATTTTATTTTGTGTTATCTATAGTGTTTATAAGTGCATTTCTTCGTATAGGTATTTTATTGGTTGCTCTGGTGTTCCATTTTATATATATATAAATATAAATTATAACAAATATATGCATATACATATATAAGATAAAATAAATATATATACATGTATAATTTATCAGGTGTTATCATTGTAACACTGAGTAAAGTACAGAACTTTTATCTCCTCCATTTATAATAAAATCGCTTTAAATATTTTATCTACTTACTCTTCAAATCACACCAGTGTTGTAATTTGTGCTTCAGTCATTTAACATAATTAAGAAAACTCAAGATAAGGGGAAAATCTGTTGCATTTTTCCATATGATTGCTTACCATGTCTATTCTTTCTTTCTGATGTTCCGAGATTCTCTTTTATTGTTTCCTTTATGCTTAGAGAAACTCCTTTGGTCATTTTTTAGGGTATGTCCACTGGCATCAAGTTTTTTAAGTTTTCCATCACCCAAGAATATCTTGATTTTTTCCCCTTCATTTCTGAAGGATAGTCTCATTTAGTATAGAATTGTGCATTGATAGTGCTTTTTATTCAGCAATTAAAATATGTCATGCCACTTCTTTCTGGCCTCTATATTTTCTGAGGAGACGTCTAACATTATTCTAATTATTTGCCCAATAGGTAATATGTCAGTTTTCTCTTTCTGGTTGCAAGATTTTTTCCTCTTTCATTAGTTTTCAGAAGTTTGCTCGTGACATATTTTTGTGTCTATTGTGTTTGAGGTTTATTCAGCTTCTTCAACATGCTGGTCTATGTCTTTTGCCACATTTGCAAAATCCTCAGCTCTTATTTCTTAGAATACTTAGAATACATTTTCAGCCCTATTTTCTTTCACCTTTCCTTCCAAGACTTTAGTAATATGAACATTTAACCTTTTGTAATAATAGTCCACAAGTCCCTGTGTTTCAGACTATGTAATGTCTTTTTTTTAAGATTTTATTTATTTATTCATGAGAAACACAGGCAGAGACATAGGCAGAGGGAGAAGCAGGCTCCATGCAGAGATCCCGATGTGGGACCCGATCCCAGGGCTGCAGGATCACACCCCGAGCCAAAGGCAGACGTTCAACCGCTGAGCCACCCAGGCATCCCGTCAGACTATGTAATTTCTATTGTTCCTATTCTCCAGCTCTCCAATTCTCTCCTCTGTTTTTTTTTTTTTTTCATTTCTGCTTTTTAGTCCATATAATGAAGTTTTCATTTTTTTTTCTTATTGTATCTTTAAGTTCTCAAAATTCTGTTTGGTTCTTTTTCATGTCTTCTATTTATTTGTTGAGGATCTCTATTTATTTGTTCATTTGTTTCAAGCTAGTTCACAATTGCTCACTGAAGCATTTTTATGATGTCTACTTAAACTCCTTGTCAGCTAATTCTAACATATCTACCATCAGTGTTGGCAACTATTATATACCATTTCTCATTCTGTTTGAGATCTGATTCTTGGTATAATGAATGGCTTTCTATTAAAATCTTGACATTATGGGCATTATGTTATGAGACTCTGGATTTTATTTAAATCCCTCATTTTAGATAGCTTCCTCTGTTTCCATGCAAGGTGGCAAAGAGGTTTGCCTCCTTGTTACTGCCAGGTGGGGTTAGAGGTCCAGGTTCACAGACTGGTGGTGTCTATTGACATCCAAAAACTTCCTTATTACTGCTGGGATTTCTGGCTCCTCATATGGCCTTCACTAGCAATATAGGGAGGCAGCTGGCAGCCTCATTAATGCTGAGAAGTGAAGTAAGTCTTGACTCTCTAGTAGGATTACTCAGACAACCTATCCAGTAATTAGGATGAGGGGGTACCTCATTACTACTGGGTGGGGCTCTTCGAGTGGTCCCCACAGACATAACAAAGGAAGGGGGAAAAGGTTGACTAATTTCCACTAGTAGGGAATGAAAATTCTGGCCCCTTCTGGTCCTTTATGACACCACACCAGCAGGGATGAAGAAGGTAGATTATAATGCCACACTGCACCCCCTGATGAAGTTGTAATCAAAGCTCCTTTCTGGGCCTTTGTTGGAATGAGTGAGAGTAAGGGTCAGACATTTTCCTGTGGTGTTTTCCTGCATTAGAGCTATTATTGTTTAAAATTTTTCTGTCGTGATAAGCTGCCCTTTTCCTAGTCTTCTAAGGAAAGTGTGCTTTTGTTAAGGTTTGCATTGTCTGTGTCCATACAACTTTCTAGGTAGTAGGCTTCTTTGGCTGCAAGTGTTGAATATATGAGGCAAGAATAAAACCCCCAGGAGGCTCACCACAATGTTGTTTCCTGTATTGGAGGATCCTGCTCAGTCTACCTTCTACTCTCCTCCTTTCGGAGTCTTATATTTGCTTGTTTTTTATAAAATGCCAGGGTTGTTACTTGTAGTTAATGGGAGAATTATGGCAAACTATATTCCATTTTCTCAGAAATGAAATTCTCTAAAAACAATCTTTTTTTTTTTTTAGATCTTATTTATTTATTCATGAGAGACACACAGAAAGAGAGAGAGAGTGAGAGACACAGGCAGAGGGAGAAGCAGGCTTCCTGTGGGGAGCCCAATGCAGGACTCCATCCCAGACTCCAGGATCACAACCTGAGTCACCCAGGTGTCCCTAAAACCAATCTTTTTAAATAAAAGCAGAATTAGATGATGTATTACCTGATATCAGCAATATAAAGCCACAGTAATCAGGATGGTGAGGTATTTACCTGAATGTAGACAATGTATCAGTGGAGCAGATTATAGAAACAGACTCACACATACACCAAAAATTGACCTTTGCAAAGACACCCTGAGAATTCAATGGAGGGGGAAAAAAGCTTTCAACAAATGGTAAAAGACCACCTGGATAAACATATGATCGATAATGAAACAACCTCTGCTTCATAACTTCCACAAAATTAACTCAAGATGGATCATAGATCTAATTGTCATAGGTAAAGCTATCTTGTAGAAGAAAATAAAAGAGAAATTCTTACTCAATTTGTGGAAGACCAAGATAGAGACAGAAAGAATATACATCCTCATAGAAAAAAATAATAAATTAAACTTTATAAAAGTTAAAAACTACTCTTCAAAAGTCACAATTAGGAAAATTAAAAGACAAACAAGAAACCAAAAAAAAATATTCATAAAACATATATCTGACAAATGAGTTGAGGTCAGAATTTTTTAATGATTCCTATAATAAATAATAAAAATAAACAACCCAATTAAAAATGTGTAGGATATTTAAACATACATTTGATTTTTAAAAAAAATATAAATGGTGAATAACACATGAAAAGGAATTTAATGCCATTATGCATTATAGAAATGCAAATTAAGACTACAGTGGGAAGCCATTTTCCTATACTGGAATGGGTAAATGAGGAAAAAACCTGACAACAGATGTGCATGAAGATAAAGAACAACTGGAATTCTCAGACATTGCTGATGAGAGTATAAAATGGTTCAACAACATTGGAAAATGACTTGGAAGTTTCTTATTATATTATATATACACTACGATGCAGCAATTTCACTCTTATTTATCCAAAAGAAATTAAAATACAAACACATACACACACAGATTTATGCATAATATTTATATCAAGGTTACTCACAATAATAAAAAACTGGAAGCAACCCAAATTTCATCAGCAGAAGGTTATATATTTAAAAATATAATGGATTTTTATAGTGAAAGACTATTTATTAATAAAAACAATTAGCTTTTAATACATTCAACAGTGTAACAACTAGCACAAACATCATGTTAAGCAAAAAACCCCAGACACAAAAAGATTGTCATTCTACTGTATATAAATTTTATAACTATAAAATAATGTTGTAAAGATTTTTACAATTTGTATAAAACCAGTAGAATAAAATCATAAAGGAAAAGACTGATATAGTACATAAATACAAAAAAATTTGGCTCTTTAAAATAATTACATAAATATAATTGAGAGAAGGAGAAAATACTTAGAGCTTACATGACAGATGGTTAAAATTATTAATATTTATTGACTTAACATAAAAGTAAGAAAAACATTTAAGCTCCAATAGATAAGCAGCTAAAAATCATAAATAATTTGCAAAGGAGAAAATGCACTTAAATAAATGTGGCTAACCTACACTCTTTTCCAGCTCATTTGTTTTTTGTTTCCAAATCCTAGGACACTATTCTCAGCCATCCTGTAGATGCCAGTGGCCACAGCACACTACTTTCACAAGAAGAAAAATACTTGTCTCTTCTTCTTTTTCCTACCTTTCTGGCTTCTTTCTACCTGGAACAATAAAAACTGAGTCGGTAGCACAGCTGCCACCTTGTGATCATGAAGCAGCAAGAATGAGAGCAAAATCAGGAAGCTTGGCAGAGTGAAACATAAAAAAGATCCTGGGTTCTAAGGTTATTTCCATGCAGTTGAATCTTTTGGTTATGTGAGAAATGTTATGTGAGAAAAATAATATTCACATTTGTTTAAACTCACAATTACTGAGTTTTCTTTTGACCAAAGACATTCTCTACCAATACACTAATCAACATTTAAAAAGCATTCAATATCAAATCAATGCAACAAAAATCTTTCAAAATATTTCATTTCCTGACATATCAAATGTGCAAATATTTTTTAACTGAAACTACTGAGTAGCATGGATTAAAATAAGAAAATTTTTAAAATTCACTTCTACAGGGAATGTAAATTTATACCTCTAATTTTGGAGATCACCATGATAATATGTAGAGACCCACAAATGTATAATCTAGTTTATTTTTTATTTATATCTTGAAATTTTATTATATATGTATAATTATTAGTGATTAATGTTTTTAACACAGAATTCTATCTGGTTACAGGTGCCATTCAAGAACAATGACTTATGGGGGCACCTGTGGCTCAGTCCCATTTGAGCCTTCAACTCTTGATCTCAGCTCATGTCTTTTTTTTTTTTTAAGAATTATTTATTTAAAAAAAAGAATTATTTATTTATTCACGAGAGACACAGAGAGAGAGAGGCAGAGACATAAGCAGAGGGAGAAGCAGACTCCCCACAGGGAGCCGGATGCAGGACTCGATCCCAGGACCCGGGATCACGAGCCAAAGGCAGACACTCAACCACTGAGCCACCCAGGGGTCCCTCAGCTCAGATCTTGATCTCATTGTCATGAATTCAATCCTGCATTGGGCTCCACACTGGGCATGGAACCTACTAAAAAAAGAAGGAAAAAGAAGGAGAAGAAGAAGAAGGAGAAGGAGAAGGAGAAAGAGGAAAGATGCCTTATGTTTTTCTCCTCTTTTTTTTTTTTCATTTCTCCAAAAGATTTATTTTATTTTGTAAGGAATGGATTTTGAGGAGACAAAACATGGAGCAGAGAAGTATGAAATAGCAAATAAGTACAAATATAAGTGGTTTTGCTAATTGTTTTATAGCCACAACAAATTAGTACAGAGAATGCCCACTACAAAACACAATTAAGAAAGAATGTCATCTACATCCCTGTGAACTAAGGATTCTGGGAAGCATAGTTCCTAAAAAAAGATTCTGGGAAATGCAGTTCCCAGAGTGCAGAATAAAGCATTTAATGAGAAAAGCCAATCAATCCCACACAGAAACAGCTAAGTGAACTGTGGGTAGAACTGCAATTCAGAAGGGCATGTTTAGATAGATCCCTAATATCCTGAAATACCCTTCAAAATGTGGCACCACAGTTGAAGCAAATAGAGCATTCTATTACCTCTTGGGAAGTGAAAGGTTCTACCACAACAGAAACCTATTTAATGTTGCCTAACCCTTGTTAGCCTAAACTCAACTGACACTAACAATATACATTAGTGGGAGGCCTGGGTAGCTCAGTGGTTGAGCGTCTGCCTTTGGCTCAGGGCCTGATCCTGGCGACCCGGGATCGAGTACCATGTTGGGCTCCCTGCATGGAGCCTGCTTCTCCCTCTGCCTGTGTCTCTGCCTCTCTCTCTATGTGTCTCTCATAAATAAATAAAAAATCTTTAAAAAAAAAAAAAAGAATATACATTAGGGAGTAGTAATGTGTTACATAAATATTAGATTATTTACAGAATTTTTAACAATATGGGACATGTGTTATAAAATATGTACAAAATAGGAATTTACAAGGCACAAGATAAATATGTAAATAGAACATTTTTCTCCCCAGCTCTAGATTATTAATTTCCACATCTCCTGGAATTTACTCACTCCTCCATGGAAAAAATGGCTTTTCTTAAAAGTGATCATTTAAAGTATGCAACTCCCCCCACCACCATCAGTACAACGCCTAGAAAAGTTCTTAGCTAATATTAAATAAATTGTTGAACAAATGAGCGAATTTATGTATGCGAGTTGGAATGAATGAATGAATGAATGAATGAATTGAATTGTTATGATAGAGCTTCTGTAATCTCATAGGAAAGATACCAAACAGGACAGTGAAATCTGCTTTGGAGAGATGTTTCTGGGCCCAGAGTAAATAGTAAATAACCATTGACTAGACAAAGGAAAGAACAAATGACTATGAGGAAGAGAGAGTTACCTGGGGAGAGATTTGGGATGATTGTGGGTTGCAGAGAAACCAATGTGAATAAAGAATGGGCTGTGTGGTGAAATTAGCAATAGTGAAGTTGAAAGGACAAAGTTTCAATAAGAAATGATCTTATGTGTCATGATAAGGAGATGAGATTTTTACAATTTTTACAATTTAGAAAAGTTCTCTTGGTGGGAGTGTCTAAAATGAAAGACAAAACTGGGAGCAGAAGAGCTAATAACTGCATTGAACTGGGTGAGAAATAAACAAGGAAGGACTTAAGGTATTGGCAGTATGAATGGAAAAAGGAGGAGGGGTCTGGAGACAGAATAAGGCAAAAATGACAGCCATTTCATCACAAGTTGAATATAAAAAATTGGGAAATGACTAAAAGCCTTAGTACACAGCAGTGTCATACAATAAGAAGGAGGTAATAATTGTTATAACTGAACATGTGAATTTTTGCTTCTGTTCCTTGAGTGCCTATTACAGAAGCAAGTATGAGGCCTGAGGACTACCTCTTCGTTTTCTCATGCCCAGGTTAGCTATCAATGACCAATCACAAATCCCTTTCCTGATGAGCTTGGAGATCATTTAATAATCCTTCCTAGGAGAGCACTCCAATAATCACTATCAATCAGACTCAACATGCCTAAAAAAAAAAAAAAGACTCAACATGCCTTAGTCTCATTATATTTCCAACACTCAAATAAAACCTTTGGGTATATAACCTTTATTAATCCTTGAAATATAGTTCATGAGTACTATTGTGTACATTTTACGAATGAGGAAACTGATGATCAGTGTAGTAAGTACAGAAGCAAGAAAATCACCACAAGTGTCTCAGTGTTTATAGTTTACACACTCACAATCCTCCCCTTAAAACCGACTTTGCAAGGTTCCACACCTACTCTTGGAATGAAGCAGATGATAGTCTATACAACAAAGCCTTCCCAATATCTAGGTATTTCTGGGACATTCAGTAAAGATTTCTGGTAGACATTCTGACATTTAGGTCTGTGGTTCAGGAACACTGCATGAGCTCCAAAGCTAGACCTGGGAGTCATGAGAAGGCAGGTGGTGGTTGAAGCTATAGGTGTAGATGCAATCACCAAGAGACAGCTAGTGAGTGAGAAGAAGGGAGAGGAGAGGAGACAGGAGAGCAGAGTGAGGAGTGGGATGCAGACATGGACCCATTTAACTGAGAGAATTTGAGGACTTGTCAGAGCTGCCAGGAAGAGTTGCTCTTTTCCATTGTTTGGATAAGAGAGGTCACTATGTGGAGTCTGGGCCTGAGAATAATGACCTGGAAAGTACACCAAGGGTATGAAGAGATTCAGTTGCTACATCTAGATCTAACCTTGGGTTCTTCAAGTATGTGAACCAATAACTTCTGGTTTTTTATCTAAGCAAATTCTGTTGGGATTTCTGATACACTTGAAGACCCTGACCCTTTCTCACCAAGATGACGATTCTGTCATAAAAGTTTCCATCATTAGTAAGCACTTCTTCAGTGACCTCTAAAGTTGTGAATTCCAGGCTTTCTGCCCACTGTAAGGCCCTCTTAAATGGCCCATACAAGAACAACACAGGTACCATTTTTCTTCCCTAAGTGGATCATGCGCCATCTAGCTGGAGGATGTTGAAGATGTTATCAGACCATGAACAACCCAAGGAAAGGGTCTACAGTTTAAGCATCTTATTCATGTTATTATTGACTATTATTGACAGTCTCCAGCACATTGAAGAAGTAACACACATGCTTGTACAATGAAGGTGATGCCAAAAGTTGTTCCTTATGTGGTGAAACATCATCCATTTAAGGTAACATTTCCAGGCTCCAAAGAAAAGCCCTGACACTTTCGCAGACAGACCTCCTAATGTTTCACTTGGATGTGACTGATACCAACGTTTTCATATATTACACTTATGGTGTTTGACATAACTGCATAAAGAAGCCATTATAGAAGCTAGAATTAAGGACTTGAAACATCCCTCATATCTCAATGTCTAAGCTGAAACTGTGATGCATCTTGTTGGAAAGACGGGAATTTTTTTTTTTTTATAAAATGGTTGTTTTACTATGCATGATGGATGCCATGGAGTTGCAATTTTCCAGTCTTGCCGGGCTCAGTGATTTCCTTTTGCTCTTTTACATCGCTGCCGAGACGTGTGCTACAGTCTTCTATGATACACAGCTTGCCAGGTGTAGCTGACTTAATTTTGCTAAAATCTCAGATTCGTTCTTTTCTCTCATTGGTATTCATTATAATGAAGACCTATGGTCTGTGTTAATTTTCAATTCCCAAGGTAGAGTTTCTCAGTGTTATGAGGTGAACTTAATTCCTATGTTGGCCATTAAACACCTGTGCTTAAACCATGGGCTTCTTGCCTCTCCTCTTTGAAATCTTTTCTGGATTAGCATTGCCTTCTGAATATCCTGAATTTTATGTGATATCTAACCTCATGATCTCAACCTTTACTGACCAAACCGACAAACTTCGGCACTAAGGATGAGTGAGGCTGAGTGATAATAGATTTTATTCTTTTTTGGTGACATGAAACTAAATGCATCCATGCTCTTTAAGAAACACTGTTTGATCAAGAAGGCAAAAGCATTCTAATCTTTCCTCACAATGCCCTTCAGAAACATTAGCGTGTGTGCATGCATATGCTGTTATCTTTTGAAACTAATAAAAATCAGTCACTGAGGAAATGTAGTAACATCCATTAAAGGCAGAGCTGTTCACAGTCTGTGATGCTCACCACGTGCAAAGATGTACAGTGAGGAAAAACTTACCAGGTGGAACCCATGGACTATATAATCTTCTTCGCAAAAGCTGGAAAAAAACAGTTTTTGTACAATGTGACATTTCACAGAACACATTCAAGTTAGTGCCCTCATGAGGGGAGAAGCCCATAAACCAAAAGTTTCAAGCAGAACATGATCCTGGAAAGGACAGAGAATAGTAACTACATTCCACTGGATGAAGTAATGCTTCTTCCAATATGAAATTACCAGCTATCTTATTGAAGAATAATCCAAGGGAGAAATAAATTTTATTAAATCAAGGAAATAGAAATGACTTTATACTTTTCCAATAAAATACGAATCATTAAAAAAAATCCATGAAGTTATTAGTGTCTTTATCTGAATATTAGATACTAAGAAAATCAGAGGGAATTGTATTTTAAAAATAAATTTCACTTTTCTCGAAAGTTCACATGGTGCAAATGAAGTCTGGGGTTTTATCTTCTTACCTGTTTTCTACAGTGACTAACACACAATGCGCTGCACGTAATAAATGGTACATGCAGATGTAATGATAACTGATTAAAAACCTCAGTTCAGAGGTCAGTTGGGCCATCAAGTTCCTGCTTCACTCCACCTTCCTCACTTCCAAGATTCCACAGGATAGCCCTAGCTTCTCCTGTGTTCTAGAACTCTGTCTTAGACAAAGATTCTACTTTCTTCATCCTTACATTTCTGCAATATTTTACATACTACAGGTGCAGACTCAGTATGTAGAGACAGAATAAAAACATTGAACAAACAACCATAGTCCTCGCCCATTTATATTTAAGTATCAATTTCCATTTTCTCAAGATTAATACTCCCAATCTGTCTCTGGAAGAGGGAAATAAATTCAAAGAGAAAAAGGAACAGACAGACTAACGAAAACACCAGAGCAGGACCTGTTACAGGCATCATCACTACGTGCTATCCAGCAATATTATTTTACAGATCAATCAACTGAAGGTCAGATTAATTAAGAAGCTGGTCCTAAGCCACCTGATGGCAGCATCACAACTGAAACCTAGTGCTCTGATGGTTATGTTGGAGCACTTTTCACCCTACTCTGCTGATGCTGAAAATGTAAATCTTATCAGGACTTAGAATGTGTATTGTCTTTCATTTTGTATCACTTGCCTGCTACCCACATTTGAGTCCTTGTAAGTGCTCTATGTGTTCTTTTGCCAAACTCTCTACCTAGAAAATACATACCCATACATTTCCTAGAAATAGGAAAAAAAGAAGAAAAGAATAAACAAACGAATGAGATGGAAATGAATGCTGTCCTGTAAATAAGTTCTTCTTGCTATGCCTTTAAAATGTTTTTTTATTTTTAAGCTTTCCATAAGCATATGTACGCCTTATCTCCCTCAATTAGTTGAAAAACAGGAGCAGTGGCATATACTTGTTTCTGTCACTGGTATCAGCTGAGTGTCACTGGCACTGAGTAGGTCTCCAGGACTATTCTATGCACTGAGGGTCATAAATGAATGTCATAGCAGGCAAATTCAGTACGTACTGAACACATTAGTTAAGGCAGGAGTTAAAAATGAGTAAAGCTCAACTGTAAGGAAATTACCTAATATTTGGCCATCAGAAAAATCTAAGAATCTTAAAATCGGAAATATTTAATTTCAAAAGTATTTATGGAGGTTTTGCGCCTTTGAATTTGGGTTATTTTTCTTTTTAAGAAAAAAATCAAGTACATATAACAAGGAGCAGGAGATAAGTTAGTATAGTCTCTTTGAGTGCTAAGACTCTCTAAAGCATTTAACCCTGCTATGTTGAGGAAAAAAAAAAAGCAATAATTATCACTAATTCTATTCACTGGATCAACCAATCTGCTGGTTGACCAAATAAGGACTGTTCTATGAACAACAACTGGCAGAAAGTAATCTCTCAATAAATATTAACCATAATTATAAGAAACTGGTTGTGAACAAGACAGACACAGTCTTAGACCTCAAAGATCTTAAATGATGCTTGTTCATATTTAACTAATTTTAACTTGGATATTCAAGATTAAACCCAATGTTTAATTAAAACCAATTACTATTTACTTTATGTTTAAACCTAAGAAAAATACAAAGGAAATAAGAAAACCAAAGCAGGTGGCTTAAAATTTAATTAAAAATAAAAAAAATATTTGGAATCAGCTTCTGATCTCTGAGTTAATTCTCAATTTTAAAAAATGATCCAAACCTTTGACAACTTCTAAATTGCATCTGGGGATGGGGGGAGTCAGTCTTGTCACCAGTGCAAAGAATAATATTGCTAGCCTTACAAATCCTATAAAAATTGTAAGTGTGAAATTCTTGCAATGATATAAGCATAAAACTTCACACACACACACACACACACACACACACACAAAATATACGGAGGACCCTGACTAGGGTTGTTTCTATAAGATATTGAAATAATTGGTAATTTTGGTGTATTCATTGGCAAAATATACCCTAAAAAACTTATTTAAAATAAAAGACTTTAATTATAGAAATGTTTAAGTTATATAAAATCTATAAATTTCTTATAAACATTTGCCATCATAATTGGTTCTTTTCACAATTATTTTCAATTTTTTAAAAACCTGATGTGGGCTAAGGCAGCAAAGAAATACCAAAATCGTACAGATTTGGTGGTGGTCCATGTGGTTTTCCTTTTCTTTAATTTCCTTTAAAAGGCAGTTCTGCAATAAATAAAGTGAGCAAATAAAAATGTCTCGTTTTAATTTCAATTTTCAAATTCACTTTTTGAAAAAACAATTTATAGCCAGTTTTTCTAAATCAGATCATTCATCTTCCAAAGCAAACCACTTCTCTAGACAATCTAAAACCTAGCAATTTTGCCACTTTCACTATCAGCAAGGGCTTCTACAGAAATGCTGTCAATGTTTGCTGGGCCTATTTTTTTTTCTTAAGTTTATGAAGTTGCTCAAACAACAGAATATTATATTTTATGGGTGAGGGTTCTATAGGGTTTAGTGTGTATAAACCACAGCAGAGAGACCACCATTTAGCATTCTAAACTCCTAATTTCCTCTTTCAGCATAAGTGGACACATTTTTCTCCTATATTAATGAACTTTTAAAGTACCAATATGACAACACCAGGTGGTGTGGTGAGCTGTAGATATCCGCCCCTCAGAGCACGCCTTTACTTACAGAGGTGATGATTGCCAGACCCATCATGCCTTCCTACTTACATACATGCTGACGGCCACAACCGCAAACATTTGTAAGACATGAACAGCATACAGAATTTATGTGTTTTGCCCCTTCATCAATTATACAAGTCACTAACACTATTGGCAAAGGTGTATACACTTTTACTCTGTCATCATAATCACAAAGTTTTAGTATGTGGTTTTGTGTTGTGACACTATCGATCAAAGTCCACTTTTTGACATGTGTAGCAGAGGCAATATGTTCCACATAGGCTATTTCTGGAATTGTATTACTTACTGTAATAGAATCATGTCACGTAGCTCTATTGTACCAACTCTCCCTGCCCTACCACTGCCTGAGCTGTGTCCACTTTAAACTCTCTCAAGCATGCACAAGATGGGGTGATGGGGTAGAAAAGAGAATTTTTTTTTAGGAATTATATTTTATTGGTTAATATGCACAAATATAAGTTTTCTTTTCTAGATTTGGTTTAAATATTGATATCTCAATCATCTAAACTTCTTAGTATATTTAGAATATATACATCATAGAGTTGACTTTTAGAAGACCAAGACATTTTGTGTATTTCCTTTCATGGTTTACTTAAAAACAACTTGTGGGTAATATCAAATATTTATTAAGGGAAATGCATGACTTCCTGTCATTCATTGCTCTATAAAACAGGTTTTGGGCAGGAGACAGTCCTCGGGAAGAGAGAAAAAACTTCCTTAAAAAAGGAAGGATAGGGACGCCTGGGTGGCTCAGTGTTTGAGCCTCTCTGCCTTTGGTTCAGGTCATGATCCTGGGGTCCGGGAATCAAGTCCCGTATCAGGCTTCCTGCACGGAGCCTGCTTCTCCCTCTGCCTATGTCTCTGTCTCTCTCTCTGTGCATCTCTCATGAATAAATAAATAAAAATCTTTTTTTTTTCTTAAAGAAAAAGGAAGGATAGAAAGTTGAAACAATTTCTTTCCTGTGCTTAATTCCGGGTTGAATTTGCACAAGTGTTTCAAGGGCAAAATGAGAGTTGAAAATGGAAACTGACAAAATCATAAAATAAGTTGGTTGAAATTTGACAGAAAAATTAGAGTACCCTTAAGTGATGCTAAAGAAAGCAATGTGTATATTGCACATGAAGCATAATAAGAGGAAAGGCCTTCTTTAATTGCAAGGAGGAAAAAAAAATCTAACTATTGGCAAATTTAATTTTCTTCCCAGAATTTAACTAACTGCCTGAGATCTGACATGCTACATCAGTGCATTATGAAAATCAGTCACAATTACTGTCAAATGCATAATGTTCTCCTCCAAAAAGCTTCTGAATTAGATCTATTTCAAAATAAAGCAAGGAAACTGACCTAGCACATGTTTATATCAAGGGATATATTGTTTGAGATCAATCTTTTACCATCATATCCTTCAAGGTGGGGAACTGAATGAGTAAATTCATTCATTTCTAATCAGCTTCAACACAAATGGAAATCCCAAAATTATAAGAAATGTTAGCGCAATAGGAAAACTAACATATGCATTTTCACCTCTGTCAGATGGTTAAAATTATAATAATTTTTTCTAACAAAAATGCAATTGAATGCTGCCCTTTTAAGTGCTTTTAATATTAATAGAATAAAATCACATGTATACATGTATATATTCAAAATGATCCATAATAAATGGGATAGACTGATTAGATAAGAGGGAGAGAGAAGGATAGACAAATTGGGTTTCTCAAGGCAAAAATGACTGCAACTTAATTGCAAATGATGGAATTAAGATCAAGTCAGCAGGGAAAGTACCTATGCAGATGCACAGGTAATTTTCACATTTTCTTCTAAAATACAATCAAATTAATCACTGACTTGTGTGCTTTTTCTAAAGTCTAAATGAAACTAATGGATTCTATTACATATATTCCCAACTTTTCTGTCTATAATTAAAAGTTTCCAAAGACACTTGTTACTTCCTTGGGGAATGAGCCAGAGGTCCATTCCCTAACTAGAATGTTTCACCTGCCAGGAGGAATGTGAAAAGATACAATCACTAAAACATTATAATGAAAAATTAGAACACCCATTATTCATATTAATAGAATCACCAGTTCATAGATGACTTTCAAGTCCATTATCATAGCATCTGAAGAGTTCATGATTCCAGGGAGGAAGCCAAATCTTAAAAATATACATCCTGGAGAGTGCTTGACAGTACAACCTTTGTGAAATGATAGAAGGAGGAATTACAATCACTTTTTCAGAATGTCATGGTTCAAAAGAAAGGTGACAGTGGAATAGATTACTCTAAAGACTTGGAAGGTGACATTAACTCTTTCACATGCATATCAGTTCATCAGAGAGCAAAAGGCATTCCTATCCAAAAACAGCTGCAGAGACCTTTGTATAATGAATTAATGGGTCAGCCCATTTCCAATGGTTTCTCCATCATATCACAAAGATTTGCATTAATTGGGGCCTTTATTTGTAGAATGATCCAAAAACCTAAGGAGTAAACACACACACACACACACACACACACATAGACACAACTCCCTGAGCAAAGTGCTACTGCCATAAACATGTCTGCTCTTGTGTTGTCTCATATTTTCTTTTAAGTCAGTATGTTTATGCTAATTTATGAACTCTTAAAGGACTGGAATCTCTTCTATATATGCCTGTTTGTAAAGCATCAACATAACATCACAAGTTTTAGTATCTATCAAATGAATTTTGATGGTGATGGTGATGGTGATGGTGACTTTTAAAGAAAAGTTTCTTAACTCATTCAGTCTGGTTAAGAAGTTCCGAATCTGTGTTCCCACAATGCCCGGTGAATATATCAGTCACTGCTCCTATAAAAGTCTTATTTACTGGTATGTCTGCCTCTCTTTCTGAATTTTTGACTACCATGAAGACACAAATTATATCTTACTTATTTCAGGTTCTCCAACACCTAGTGTGTAGCCCATCATTTGTACTTAATGTATTTTGGTTTAATTAGTTGTTGATTCCATCTGCCCCTCCCATGATGTTGCCTCCCCTAATATCTATCTACTGCTAGCTTTTAATAAGAGAAATTAAGATGAATTCACACAGATGCTTGAGTTTTGTGGATCATCCTCTGTGTTAGAAATATAAGGTGAAATATGGTTCTCCTGTGAGGGCAGGAGCAGTTAAAAGCAGTAATGGAAGAAGAAAAGTCCTTGGATCACCATCAAGGTATTTACTGTGTGACTGTAAGCTACCACATGATTCAAAAAAAAAAAAGTCACCCTTCAGATGTAAGCTCTACAGCCAGCCACTAATGACACCTACAGAGATACAAAGGGTCAGACATATTATTTTTCTACCTTCTTTTTTCCTTATCTTGAACTTTGGTCCATCATCTGATCCCCAACCATTGATGGAACAGTGGAGCTGATGATTACATCTATACTTTAAAATTCACTACAGCTTTTTTCTAGAGGACACAGGTGAGGACTACTGGTAAAGGGAGAGAGAACATCCACATATAATTTTGATATAGTCACTGACAAGGTTAGTGGCCTTGTTGCCTCTTTCATAAAAGATCCTAGAAGAAAGGACTGTGGATAGGAGTTTTATTTATAATTAAGTATACAGATGTGCCCTATATACGTGCCCTACATACATAGCTAAAGTTCTTCGATCTCTATTTGATTAGAATATAAAAGTTTTAGTTTCATAGAATAAGAGTAATTTGGGGAGATTTTTATGATTTCCCATATCCCTAATATAGTACCCTAGCTTCTACATATCCTAAGCCCTGAATGCCTGAGTCAATAAACATTCCTGGATCTTTTCATCTATTATTACCTCATACTCTACTGATACAGACACAGGACTGTTGTTTACAGTTTGGAAACTTTGGCAAAGAAATGTGAAAGAACTCCTCCCTTTGTTACACTGCCTAACTGCAGACCATGAAATACATGGATGGATGGAATTTAAAGTTTCCTATCCTGGATTGGTTTCAGCAGATCCAGGAATGCACTGAAGTTTATACTAAATCTTGCCCCTATGTTGTAGTCTTTTTTCCAGCTAAAAAAATTCTGTTTTATTAGATCTGAAAAAGAACCAAGGGGAAAAAAAAGCAATTAAGAACCAAGAGAAGTACATCATAAAGGAGATTCTTCATTCATTCCTACAGTCAAATGTTTTCTAAGGTTTCTTGCCATTAAAATATCTCTTTTATGCCAAGGGGAATACATGACAAATAGGTCAGCTACAACTTCCCCAGAGGTTTGCTTTCTAGTAGGAAGAAAAAGAATACACAAAAATGATCACAAACAAGACAACAAATAGGTTTTATATGAGTGATAAAATGTCCCATGAAATTTCAGAAAAGGGACATCCCTTCATTTGAGTAATTCAAGAGCAAAGTGGCATTCAAGCCTGGCCTCGACATAGTTATAACATTTCTATGCACAGAGAGACAAGAATGAGGAAGATGGAGATGAGCGGCATTCATGTTCTAAGAATGAAATCTTCAAAGCAGGGAAATTGGAAAGAAATAATTTTGATCATAGGGCAGGTCTATTTTTAACTCTTTGAGGAACCTCCACACAGTTTTCCAGAGTGGCTGCACCAGTTCACATTCCCACCAACAGTGTAAGAGGGTTCCCTTTTCTCCACATCCTCTCCAACATTTGTGGTTTCCTGCCTTGTTAATTTTCCCCATTCTCACCGGTGTGAGGTGGGATCTCATTGTGGTTTTGATTTGTATTTCCCTGATGGCAAGTGATGCAGAGCATTTGCTCATGTGCATGTTGGCCATGTCTATGTCTTCCTCTGTGAGATTTCTCTTCATGTCTTTTGCCCATTTCATGATTGGATCATTTGTTTCTTGAAAATTAAAAGGATGTTGGAAAAAATTAACTTGACCATAGCTTTTGTGGCATGACCATAGAGGATAAGTTTGGAAATATGGATGATAGCTTTGAATATAAAGGGGAAATTTTGGACTGTAATATGTGAAATAAAAGAAGTCATGAAAGGGCTTAGGGCCAGAAAGTGGCATTACCAAGGCAATATTTCAGAAAGAGCAACCATCATCAAGTATGCAGAATGCACTGTTCAAAGGAAGAAGATCTAGAGGAAAAAAAGATCAGTTCAAGGTTGGGGCAATACCAAAATAAATTATTGCTGCTCATACCACTGAAAGAAGGGAAGAATAAGGGAAGATTTGTGACCAAAATATCACCTGGACTGTATGATTGATTGATTGATTGATTGAGTCTCTGTCCATAAAGTGGAAATAGCAGTGAGTAGCTACTTAATAGTTTAAGTATTTAAATGAGATAGTCAATGTAAAAACTTAGAACACTGTCTAGCACATAATAATAATACAATAAGCATTCATGATTGTTGTCATTCAATATAAGAAAGTTAGGGAAATCAAATCCTACTGAAATTAGGGCCCAGTTACCTGATATACTCGTAAAAGCATTAAAAAAGTTGGAGAGGGGGATCCCTGGGTAGCTCAGCAGTTTAGCACCTGCCTTCAGCCCAGGGTGTGATCCTGGAGTCCCAGGATCGAGTCCCACATCAGGTTCCCTGCATGGAGCCTGCTTCTCCCCCTGCCTGTGTCTCTGCCTCTCTTTCTCTCTCTCTGTGTCTCTCATGAATAAATAAATAAAATCTTAATAAGAAATAAAATAAAATAAATTAAAAAGTTGGAGAGGTCAAATGGAAAAGGAAGTTTAGGGTAAAGGGGAGGGATATAGATGTGCAAGCTATGAGACTGACTGCAGAAATATGGGGTTGGGGTGGAAATAATCAGTGGACAAATAGAAGTAAGGTACTTACTGCATGATAGGTTCTGCCAAAAGGCTCAGATTTCAGAATAGCCCACCTACAATGATAGCAAGCTGTGGGAGTGGCTGCAATTTCCAGACAGAGAGAATGGAAAGCGAAGAGATACAATGAAAGGTCAGAATCTTTCAGAGGGCCCAAGTTTAGGGGACACAAAAGAGGAGCCTGCAGACAGGTAAAGAGAGCACTTAGAAAGGAAGGAGAACCAGAATAATTTTGCTTTCAGAAAGCCATAGAAGTGGAATTCATTTGATTGAAAGTTAAGGAAATACTTCCAAGACTTCTGGGCAGGTGAAAGAAAAAGTTGATGAATGTAATGAGGCAGAGGTGACCAAATATAGTGCTTCTTCAGGATTCTGGCAGCAAGGGAAGAAGAGGTCAGATTGGATCTGGAGCAAATGGGGTGGTTTAAGGATGCGAAAATGTGAAGCCAAGTTTCATGTGAGACAGGATTCAGGTTTAAAAACAAAAAGCCTCACAAACAGACAAGCACAGGAAGCAAGCCCAAGAGGTTAGTCTAACACAGAATCCGAAGAGATATTTTACAGAAAAACTGAAGCAAAGTGGAAGCAATGCAGTTTAATGGTTTAATCACTCAGCTCTAAAGCCAGACAGGGTTGCCTCATAGTTGAGCTCTGTAACGTCAAGGAAGTTCTATACATCTGCGGGTCCTAACTCATCATAGGTAAAATAATACAACCTACTGCACAGCGTTGTTGTGGCAAGAGACAGATGAGATAAAAGGGAGATAATACAAAGTGAAGCGCTCAGTGCAGTAGCTGGCACATAATAAATGCCAAAAAAAAATGTTAGCAATTGTGATTAACAGTGGGTAAGAAGTTCTCCAATAGGCTAGACACAATAATTGCAGCTGCTGTTCAGTAGAAACCCGAAGCTAAGACCAAGAGAATCTACCTTGAAAATTAGATTCACCAGTTTGTTTGAGAAAGATCTTGAATATCAATGTGACATGTGGCCATTGTCCTTTAGGATATGGAAGGCCATTTATGTTGTTTTATCAAGATAAGGACATGATTAAAATATATTTAAGAGTTAATCTCAAAGTGGTATTCAGGATGGTCTGGATATAAGAATGCTTGTTAAATTCATTTCCCATCAGTAATTTTAAAAAAAAGAGAGTGTGGTGTGGTTGTTTCAGTTGGACATTTGCTCCTATTCACTCCCCATGGACTCTCCCTGTATTGCTATGTGTCACTGTGACCCCTTCCACTGGGTATATATTAAAGTTGGTTTTTTTTTTTTATATTCTAATGATTTCCAGCCTGAATGTGGAACAGGAGAATAGAATCTTTAATTCTGTTTATGATAGAATTTTAAAAAGCTAAATTGTTGAATCATACAAAATGAAATAATGACCGTAGATCTTATAATTATCACATACATGTCCACTTTACTTAACTCTATCATATCTAAAGCCAGCTTATTATGCATAAATGGTTGAAACAAAACATGTGTAAAACATCATTGGTTTCCAGAAATGACAAGTATGCCCTCCAAGTGAAAGCCAAGCCTGCGACCTCCTGCTTTCCCTTCTCTGCATGTCTAGAGGCTCACCACGTGCTAGAAATACCACAAGCCAGTCTCACACTTGCTAAAAATAATTGCTATTCTTCTATGTCTGCTCAGGCATGATGCTCTGAACTAAAGCACAAAGCATAGCAGCTTCAATTAACAAATATAACTGCAATATCCTTCAATTCTATATAGATTCATTTTAACCCAAGGATATTAGAATACATCACAAAGTTGCATTTTATTCCTATCACATCTGTCATCAAAACCAAAATCATATAGCTAGATCCACATAAATCACAGCAAACCTGCCATCCCACAGTGAGAGTCAAACATCCACCCTATGCTGAAGCCTTCAAAATATTGCGATAATTGATGGATAGTCTTCTTTCCTCGTCTCATCACCAAGGTTTCGCTGCAGAACAATACCACATGATGAGTCCACTTTTTTGATGCCACATGTGAATATTGTTTTCATAATTTAGTATGCAGTGTGCTGGTCTGAATCGACATGTTTGTAAGGGATTCCATCGTGTCAAACAGAGGGGAAGGGAAAATCTGACAGCAGGCACTTGTCGGATATGGCCAAGTCTCTGCTGGATCCTGCTTTCACTGCACAGTCCCTGAAGCATGTAAAGCTCATCCCACTTTTATAAAGCCATGCATGCATGAAACGGAGGGTAGAGTTTCAAGTAGGAATTGATGACTTAGTAAAAAATGTGTATGATTTCCCCATATAAAAGAGAAATGGAAGGCACACCAAGAAAACACTGCTCCTGAGTGAGGTGATTAAAAATTCAAGAGCCCTTTTTGAAGTCAAAACCTCACCAAGCTCATCAAATCCATGTAAAGGTAGACATTTTGAATAAAGCAAATTACACAGAAGAATTAAGCAGCAGCATTTTCGAGGTGCTGTGGTTCTTCTATTTATCCACATTTAAAACAGAGAAACCACTACAGCAGAGTGGGAATGCATAGATTTACTTGGCAGATTAACAAATACTTGTTAATCTTTTAACAGTATTTTTTTTCTTTTTTTCTTTTGAAAATCCCTGCTTTTCAAAGAGGGGCAATCGTTCTGACCATTTAATGGGAAAATGCTCTCTTTAAAGAAAAATTCTTGCTTTTTTATATACTCAAAATTCGATGGTTGGATAACTGGACCTTTGGTGTTTTTGGGGTCACATTTCTTAATAAGTTCTTATTGGATCCTAGAAAAATACTGACATGCTTATAACCAAAGCTAGTGCAGAAAACTTTCAAAGGAAATAAGACCAGTATATAATGGAATGGAGACACTGCACAGATTTTAGTAAAGAGAGTAGTTCACTTTAAATATGATTTTAGCTATTTCAGGAATTGAATTATTTATCATATCATATACTTTCATTGCCCTGTGATTGTTCTGTGGTGTTAGTCTATGTGGACTCAAATCTCAACTTTACTACTTAGTAACTGTGCACATCACTTCTCAAATGGAGTCTTGATTTCTTCATTTGTAAGATGCCATTAATAACAGTGTCTACATCATATGGCTGTGATGAGGGTTATCTGAGTTAATACATATAAAGCATTTGGCATCTGGGCAGCACTATGTAACTTCAAATATAACATACCTTCAGTAAAATCCATATACTTGAAGGCACTAGTATCCTCCCTAGCCTCTCCTTATTTCATCTGTTTTTTTCTGCTGCTCCATATTCATTCCTAATCTTTTGCTCAGATCTTATAACCCTTATCATAACCAGTTTTACGTTTTTAGAGAACCACCCTCGATGGTGGCTCGTCTTAAACCATAGGGAGAGAAATAATTATTTTTATTATAATGCATCCCATAGCAATGTCTTACAATCATGTATTTTAACTTGCTGAGGTTAGTGAGTGGGAAAATATTTCGTGAAACTGATAATGTATACCATGTTGATAGAGAACACCACTCTAGAGTAGACCATTGGAGATAGAGAGATGAATAGTAGCCCTGTTCTCAAAACATTCACAGTATAATGGGAAAGGCACACTAGTAAACTATTGCTCCACAGGCTGATACATGCCTGTATGTGGGAGAGTACTGAGTAGTAGCACCCATCATAGACTGAGACAAGATTGAAGGGGAAGAAAGTTTCTTAGAAGAACAAGAGAAAACAAGAATGATGACTTTCAAAGAAGGATAAACTTGGGGGAAAAGTGAAGGGGGATGGAGACCCTATAAGAGATGTAAGGGCACGGAGAGCTGTGAGCTTTGTGGAAGGACTGAAAATCGGGGATGTTACAGCTCAAAACTCTGCTAAAGAGAAAAAGCCATTATAAGAGAAACATGATAGACACACCAGAGAAAAGACTATAGAAAGAACAAGGTTCTTACATGGGAAAGAAAAGATATTAGAAGAACAAGGTTCTCAAATAAAGGAATTGAACTCAAAAATAAAGCTCCTTTTACTCCAAGTCCATGGGAAGGAAGAGTATTGGGGATTGGCCTGCATATAGCAACACGGGGTACATATTTCAGTGCGAGCCTACATATAGACACTTCCTGCCTGATTGTCTTCATCTTCTCTGTGAGGAGTAAGGAATGGTAGGCTGGGGGTTGAGGAATAAAGTAAGGGTCTGACACAGCTGTATAAAACAAGGATGGAGGGTGCTTCCTTGATACATCAGAAGGATAAACTGGCAGTATTAGAGCTCGGTGGTCATTAGAGGCTCTCATTAGAGGTGGTCTCCTCATGTGCATGAGGAGAAGTGGTGTTTCTGTGGGCAGTATTCTATAGACATGACGTTTGAAACAGATGAAATGGTAGTTGTCCAGGCTTGGTGTTTTTCTAGGTATAAGCAAGAGGAAGTTAAAAGGCCAATAGTGTATGTTTAAGACAAGAGCAGTTATGTCATAAGTAATGTGACAATAATAAGTAATCTAGGTGATTAGAAATATAAATAAAGCCAAAAAGATGCAACTGAAAGAAAAAAATGGCATATGTGGCAGGAGAACCAATCAGGGGAAGAAAATAAAGAAAATACTTCTGAACGCCTGTTTACTTCCTTTTTATTTTCTTTCTTTCCTCTTCTTTTTATTTTTTTTAACGTAGTAAGAGCACTTATCATGAGATCTATCCACTCAACAAATTCTCAAGCACACAATTTAGTATTGTTAACTATAGATACAACAGATTTCTATAACTGAAACTTTATCCATATTGACAATAATGCCATTTTCCTTTTTTATTGAGGTACAATTGACATATATTAGTTTCAGGTGTATAACACAATGATTCAACATTTGTTTATATTGTGTATTGGCTACCATAAGTCTAGGTAACATATGTTACCATACATAGTTACGGAATTTGTTTTCCTTGTGATGAGGGCTTTTAAGATCTACTTTCTTAGAGACTTTCCTTTTTTAAGATTTTATTTATTTGACACAGAGACAGAGAAAGCATGTTCAAATGTAAAAGCAGGAGGAGCAGCAGTGGGAGAGGGAGAAGCAGGCTCTCCATTGAGCAGGGGGCCCAATGCAGGACTCCATCCCAGAACCCTGAGATCATGACTTGAGCTCAAGGCACACGCTAGACCAACTAAGCCACCCTGGCACCCCACCTTAGAGACTTTCAAATGTACAATACAGTATTATATATTTAGTTGTCATGCTGTATATTATATCTCCAAGATTCATTTATTTTGTAATTGGAAGTTTGTACCTTTTGCCTCTATTCACCTATTTCAGACCCCCAACAAACACACTGCCTCTGACAACCACTAGTTTAATTTCTGTATCTATGTGCTCGGTGGTGTTTTTGATTTTTTTTAGACTCCATAGATAAGTGAGATCATATGATATTTGTCTTTCTCTGAGTTACGTCACCCAGCATAATGTCCTCAAGGTCCATTCATGTCACAAATGGCAAGATTTCATTCTTTTATAGGGCTGAATAATATTCCAATACACACACACTCCACATTTTTTTTTAATCCATTCATCTGACAATGGACATTTAGGTTATGTTCATGTCTTGGCTATTGTAAATAATGCTACAGTGAACATGAGGGTGTGTATATCTTTTTGAGATAGTGTTTTTGTTTTCTTTGGATAAATACAAAGAAATGGAATTACTATATCATATGATAGTTCTATTTTTAAGTTTTTGAGGAACCTCAATAGCGTTTTCCAGAATGGCTACACCAAATTACATTCCTATCAACAGTGCATAAGAGTTCCCTTTTCTCCACATCTTCATCAGCATCTGTTATCTCTTGTCTTTTTGATACTAGCCATTCTAATAAGTGTGAGGTGATATCTCATTGTAGTTTTGATTTGCCTTTCCCTAAAGGTAAGAGATGTTAAGCATTTTTCACATACCTGTTAGCTATCTGTATGTTTTCTTCAGAAAAAATTTCTATTCAGATCCTCTGCCCAGTTTTTAAATCAGATTTCTTTTTGCTATCAAGTTTTATGGGTTCTTTATATCCATTCTCTTTTAACAATAAAAAAGATAGTAGAAAAATTCAGTAACTTGACCATTTCATCATCTCAACTTAATGGTAGAAACTCCTAGCAAGGCTACTAAAAACATTTAAGTAAAGTGGCTATAAACTGAGAGACTTTTGAGAGTGAAGGGAGGTGTTACTAGTAATTACACCAATATAATAGACTAACCCCAAAATGTTAGGCAATTAGAGGTGTAGGGTGACTTTATATTTAATGACTTAAAAAATAGAAACTTTTTGAGGGGTGTTAACAGGAGGAAGATGATAATAAAGGGTCTGGAAAAAAAGAAAAAGAAAACTCCAGGATAAATATAGCCTACTTTACAAGTTTGTTTATAACCAATTCTATGAGTAATCGATCCTAACAGCAATAATTTTAGCAAGTTTATATATGTTGTAAATTATAATATCTCACAGTTATGTGAAAACTAAGTTTATCAACCTTATTCTATACCTTAATTAGTGTACAGAATGGGTTTAAACAGTTTGGATTCTTTCTTTTTAGGCAAAGGAAACAGACCGCAGTTGTCTTAAGAAAATTCTAAACAGGAAAAAGACTGTCTCTCTTGCTTCAAAAAGGTTAAGTATCAGTGGAATTTCAGGAGCTTCTGTGGCAGGAATTCATGGAAATGTTACCATCAGGTGGCTAGAGTCCACTACCTTCCATTCTTCTTTACCTTCTTTACCTTTCTCACACTCAATTCCTCTGGGGGAAATTCTGATGGTCTCAATTTGGGTCAGCCATCTCCTGCTATAGTCAAGGGAGTGGGATCACACATTGAAAGCCTACCAGAGCAAATGCTCAGCAAAACCCCTGAGATCTACCACATATGACTTAAATAGTCTTTAATAAATGAGAAATCCCATAGATGGAATATTAGTTTGCACTCCTATTCTATAACTCCTGGACAATACTATGTCTCCAATTCAATTTTTGATGCTCCAAACCTAAAAATGATTGCACATCAGTCAGAACCTGATATGAATAGCATCAAAACATAACTAATACATTTAGAGATTTCTGGTGTGAGTAACCACAGAAGCCAGAATCAGAAACCCTTCATGCATAACCCAGGTTCTCGGGAAAGCATATTTCCCAATGATCTTTCAGTTGATGTGATCCTCTTTGGAAAAAAGATCCCTAGCCAGACTTAATGAAAAGAAAAGAGAAAACAGACTAATAAAATCAGATAAATAAAATCACAAATGAGAGAGGAGAAATCACAACCAAGACCCTAGAAATACAAATAAGAGAATTTTATGAAAAATTATATGTAATCAAATCAGACAATCTGAAAAAAATGGATAAATTTCTAGAAACATATAAACTACCAAAACTGAAATAGGAAGAAATAGAAAACTTGAATAGAACAGATAACCAGCAAAGAAATTGAATCAGTAATCAAAAATCTCCCAACAAACAATAGTCTGGGGCCACATGGTTTCACAGGAGAATTCTATCAACATTTAAAGAAGAACATTTAACACTTACCCTTCTCAAACTATTCCAAAAAATAGAAAATGGAACGAAAACTTCTAAACTCAATCTATGAGGCCAGTATTACCCTGATTCCAAAACTGGACAAAGATTCCACTAAAAAAAGAGGACTATAGGCTAATATCTCTGATTAGCATTGATGCAAAAAATCTCAACAAAATATTTATCAAATCAAATCCAACAGTACATTAAAAGAATCGTTCACCACAATCAAGTAGGATTTACTTCTGGATTGCAAGAGTGGTTCAATATTCTCAAATCAATCAACATGATACATCATACTAATAAAAAAAAAGGGAGTAAGAACTATATGATCCTCCCAACAGATGTAGAAAAAGCGCTGACAAAGTACAATATCCATTCATGATAAAAACTCTCCACAAAGTAGGGATAGAGGGAACATACCTCAACATCATAAAGGCCATACATGAAAAACTCACAAATAATATCATCCTCAATGGGGAAAAACTGAAAGCTTTTCCACTACAGTCAGGGAACACACAGGGATAACCACTGTCATCACTGTTATTTAACATAGGACTAGAAATCCTAGCTTCAGCAATCAGACAACAAAAGGAAATAAATGGTATCCAAATCAGGAAAGAAGAAGTCAAACTTTCACAGATGACATGATATTCAATATAGAACACCCAAAAGACTCCACCAAAAAATTACTAGAACTGCTACATGAATTCAGTAAAGTCACAGGATACAAAATCAATGTACAAAAACCTATTGTATTTCTATACATCAATAATGAAGCAGAAGAAACACCCAAAACAATAAGATACCTGGAAATAAACCCAACCAAAGAGGCAAAAGATCTGTATTCTGAAAAATATAAAACATTGATGAAGGAAACTGAAGATGACACAAAAAGATAGTCTCTTCAACAAATAGTGTTAGGAAAACTGGACAAGTTCCCTGTAGGAAGCCTGCTTCCCCCTCTGCCTATGTCTGTGTCTCTCATGAATAAATAAATAAAATATTTTTTTAAAAAAGGAACAAAACAGATGAACATGGGGGGGTAGAAAAAGAGGCACAAACTAGAAAACAGACTATTTAAAATATAGAACAAACAGGGTTACTGGAGGGGAGGGGAGCAGAGGTTATGGGTTAAATGGGTGATGGGTATTAAGGAAGCCACTCGTGATGAGCACTGGGTGCTTTATGTAAGTGACGAATCACTAAATTCTACACCTGAAACTAATATTACATTGTATATTAACTAACTGAAATTTAAATAAAAATTGGAAAAGAAAAAATGAAAAAAATCCAATTAGTTGTACTGTTAACTGAATGAACTATAACTACTAGATAAATACAAGAAATGCTGACAGGAGTAGCCAATAAGAAGAGTTGATTCGGGACGCCTGGGTGGCTCAGAGGTTGAGCGTCTGCCTTTGGCTCAGGGCGTGATCCCAGGTCCTGGGATCGAGTCCTACATCAGGCTCCCTACATGGAGCCTGCTTCTCCCTCTGCTTGTGTCTCTGTCTCCCTCTCTGTGTCTCTCATGAATAAATAAATACAATCTTAAAAAAAAAAGAATTGATTCACCATTAATCTGAGTTACACTCATTAGCTATTCATTGTTAGAATTAATATAAAAATACCTACTTTATTCCTGTAGTCAGTTGGAGATGAGAGTCAAAAATGCCTTTTTCATTGTGAGACAGAGCCACTTACACTGTTGCTATATTATAAAGTTTTCCATAAGTCCATTTTTACTGTAAAATGATGACTTGCTAGCAATTAAAAGCAAAAACTTCAAAGTATAAAACTGCACTTTAGTTGTTAAACACATTTGAAATTCAATTATCCATAGTATCAATTTCAAATCAGCCATCTGCATCCTTAAAAACTAAGGTAAGGTCTCTGCGCTATTTATTTCAATGTATGTGCATACACCTGATTCTTATTGACTTATTGGTCACTTCTTGTAATATACTTTCTTTTACATGGAAAAAAAAAAAAAGAACTTTATACTTACAGCATAAGTCACTTGGAGACCTGTTCAGAAAAGTGAAATAGTTTTAAAATGTACAATGCCCAGAAGCAGGGTTAAATAAGATTGGGCTGTGTGCTGGGAGATGTTAGTGTTATGACCCGAGGATTTTAGACTCCAGAGAAATACCCAGGTCCAATTTCTAGCTGGCTAAAGAGCAACATTAGCATTGATTGAAGAACTGGCCGCAAGCCTTCTACCCTGCCTTGTGGCTAGAAATCGGGTCCTTGGTGGGAACACCAACCATACAGGAAAAAAAAAATGCAGAAATAATACAGAATGTTGATTTAACCTTTTGAACAGCTAAAAACACATCAAAGGCTTGAACATTTGTTTAGATGTGAAGCTTGAATAATTTTTAGAGCCTATAAATCTGTCCTCAAAAAAGTCTCATAAGAACAGGATTTCTTATGTGATTTCTGGTGTTCAATTCATTGTTGTTCTAAAATATCACCAGAGTAGCTATCTTCAAGTAACAGGTTTTTTTGTTCTGTCTGATACAATACAAAACTTGAGAAAAGCACATTGGAAAAAAAAAAAAGAACAAGGTGAGGAAATTTTAGAATACTGATAATTTTCAATGAAGGATAATTTTGTGCTTCAATATAAACTTGAATAAATGCATCTCTCAATATCCAAAATAATTCCCTTATATACGCTGTCCTTCCTTTCATCTTTTCTCTTCTCTTCTCCCTTCTTTCAGTACCCTTTAAATGAAAACATTATTGTATAGAAATATCATAAGTTTCCTTTCTGCTCTTATACTCTGAGGAAGTACAGGAGTTTTCTCTGGAATGTTTTTCTCTAGACAACGAGGAGTGTATAAAACAAATAGGTAGACTTTTAAAACAGTGTAAATAAAGCAAATAAAGTATAAAGAGACAAACAGAGATGCTTGCAAAACACTTAACAAACACCCAAAAGAACTGGGTTCAAATGCTATGTTTGGGACTTCCTGTGTATATACCTTTGACAAGTCCATTTTCCCTTCTATTTTTCATTTGTAGAAATGTGATCATGATAATTTCACAAATTTTGTTTGTTTGAGGGAGGTTGAAATTAAAAATATAGCCCTAATCATGATATCAAGTCTGAGTGCTATAAAGATGGCAACTATAATTTGATTATAATAATTATAAACTATATGTTGGCAAATTGAATTTAAATAAGGGGATAAAAAGGAAGCACTATGAATGGGGTTGGGCCAAAGCTAAGGCAAGTCAGAATTGAAGTGTTAAGCTTTAATGCTCATTATCATCGAAGAAGCTAAATGGCAGTGCATAGACAAGAAGATGCTATTCGGTGGACCTCTCATTCACCTTTTTGTGCAATCAACATTCCTGTGCCAGACAGTCTTATAAGCGTTAAATAAATAGGTACGTACACAACCCAGCCCTCAATAATCTTAAAAGTCTAATGAAGCTCAACAGGTAATTTGACAATTGCTGTGAAGTTCAGTGATGCTATTA
Organism: Canis lupus dingo; assembly: GCF_003254725.2. NCBI lineage: Eukaryota > Metazoa > Chordata > Mammalia > Carnivora > Canidae > Canis > Canis lupus. The sequence goes on from NC_064254.1 coordinate 62,154,887, forward strand.
TGGATACCTGGACAGGCACAATAAGAACATGGGAGACATATTGACTATAGTTAACAATATTGTGTTGCATACTTCAAAGTTGCTAAGAAAGTAGATCTTTTTTTTTTAAGATTTTATTTATTTATTCATGAGACACAGAGAGAGAGAGAGAGAGGGAGAGAGGCACAGACACAGGCAGAGGGAGAAGCAGGTTCCATGCAGGGAGCCCAACATGGGACTTGATCCCAGGTCTCCAGGACCACACCCTGCGTTGAAGGCAGCACTAAACCGCTGAGCCACCAGGGCTGCCCAAGAAAGTAGATCTTAAACATTCTTACCACACACAACAGTAATCAGATGAGGTAATGGATGTGCTCACTAAGCTTATAGTAACTCTTTCCCAGTATATATCTGTATCAAATCATCACGCTCTACACCTTAACTTACACGACATTCTATGTCAACTCTATCTCAATAAAGTTGGGAGGAGAATATTTTAAGAGGGAAATTTGGACACAGACACACATAAAATGCTATGAGACCATTGAATGTATGTGCAAGCCAACAAACACTAAGAATTGCCCGCAGCAACCAGAATCCAGCAGAAGGGAATGGAACAATTCTTTCTCAGTGTCTCCAGAAGAAACCAATCCTGCTGATACCCTGGTTGTGAGTTTCTGGCCTGAATTATAAGAAAAATTTATTTTGTTTTAACAACAACAACAAAAAAATACCCCGCCAGAGAACCACCTCAAATTCAGTCCGAGGTGGAGAGAAGAGGCAGACCACAGAAGCCTTTTGAAAACAGCTCCTAACTTGGAAGAAGCAGAGGTAGTAGAGCAGTTGAGCAAAATCTACAAGGGAGTAAGAGTAGAGGCACAACCAGACACCCCCAAGTTTCAACACTGCTGGAAAGGAGAAAGGATGGGAAAAGCAAGGAGGCAAGCCTAGAAAGGTTTGCAGGAGTCAAATCAAAAAGGGCATTTTATGTCACATTAAGACTTGGAGATTGTATTCTTGGAAGCAATAGGGAGTTGTTAAAGAATTCTAAGCAGGGGAGAGGCAGAACAAGATTTGCTTTTTAAAAAGATACGGTAACACTGTAGAACACCAAGGGAAGTTATACTAGATACAGACTTATTGCAGCGATGAGAGGAAGAGACAAGAGAAACTAATTCAGGGATTCTGGTGTTGGGATGGGGGGAATAAAGAGATAAACTGAAAAGATCCATTTGCAAGGAGCATCCATCCAGATTTGGCAATGGATTTAACACGGGAGAAAGGCAACAGAAAACATAAAGGGTAATTCCCACAGAGCTGCTTTATTTCCTTGACTGGTGGTGGCACCGTCCACAGGCCACTAAATACTGGAGGAAGATGGAATTGCCAGAGGGAGGGGTTGGGGTGGGGCCCCTGGTGAAGAGAGGCAGGAGATGATGAGGTTCACTTTGGAATGTCTTCGATTTGTGTGGACACCAGAACACAAATGCCTACAAGGCAAGTCTGGAGCTCAGCAGGAAGATCTGGATTCAAGACACAGATTCAGAAATCATCACAATTAAAGTGTTAGAAAAAGTTACAGTAATAGGTATAGGAGCATGGTACACTGAAATGAGGAAAGGGCCAGGGACATTGGATATAGTAAATTGAGAGAAATAGCCGGGGGAGGGGGGGATTGGTATCATTAGTAAGACAAAGACCTAAAAGTCATGTATTTATTGTATATCATGTTCTTATCATCTTCATGAAAATTTACACTAATGGGTTTCAACTGAATTATAGAGGCTTCAATAAAATCATACTAGCAGCAGCCAAAAGAATAACAAGCTCAGCATGATTTACAAATATGTATACAGTAGAATGAGTGTCTCAGGATCTGACAAATTAAAACTACCTCAGCCTCTAGTTATTTAATCTTGAACTAGTTTCCTAAACTTCCTAAATTTTAAGCTCTTAATATTAAAAGTAAGGAAATTCAACTAAACCGAGTTGTCTTTCAACAATGTGTGATTCTACTGTGCGACACACATCCAGCTCTCTAATTCACCATTCCTTGCCCATCAACTGTATAGTCAATACTTCATCCATTCATTCATCCTTTAAATAAATATTTATTGAGCATGTGATATGCACTAGGACCCCTTCAAAGAGCACAGGACAGAGCTATGAACAGAACAGCCAAAGTTCTTTTTTTCAAAAACCAATGCGGAAGAGAGATAATAAAGAAAAATAATATATGCAAGGAAAGAAAAAGTCCTTTGAAGAAAAATAAAGCATGGGAGATAAAAGGGACCAGATTTGATATGGTGTTGGCAGGAAGAGCTCTTGGTAAGAGCATATTTGAAAAAAGATCTAAAGTAAAGGACAAAGTAAACCATCCTTATGTAGGAAAAGACAATTCCAGGCAGAGAGAAGACAGTCTTTGGGGCAGAGGCATGCCTGGCATCCTCAAAGAGCCGCAAGAAATCTGATGCAGCCTGGGCATGTGGAGAACTTGGGAGGTTAGAGGGGTTGGATAAATAGTAGGAGGCCAGAAACCCACTGGAAGATGCCAAATAGGCAGTTAAATAAATGACTTGGAGCTGGAAATATACATGCGTCAAGGACTGAATGTTTTATACCCCCCAAATTCATATGTTGAAGCCCTAACCTCCAATATGAAAGAATTAGGAGATGGGGCCCTTGGGAGGTAATTAGGTTTGGATGAGATCATGAGGGAGGGACTGCCAGGATGATACTGGTGTCCTTAAGAGAAAAGGAAGACAGACCAGAGCTCGAGCTCTCTCTCAGCCATGTAAGGACACAGCAAGAAGGCAGCCATGTGCAAACTAGAAAGAGAGCTCTTACTTGGAACCAAATCTGCTGGCACCTTGATCTTGAACTTGCCAGTCTCCATTATTGCGAGAAATAAATATATATTGTTTAAGTCCCACAGCCTAGGTCCAAGGACACAACCTGAAGTGCCCTCACCACTAAGGTCAAGGAGAGAATGGTCCTCTCAGGAGGCTAAGTAGGAGCAACCAGTCAGGGCAGAGGAAAAGAAGAGCTGAAACCCAGAAAGTGCTGAGAGTGTTTTAAGGAAGAAAGATGATCAATTGTAGGAAAGTGCAGCTGGTAGATTGCATATAATGAGGATGCTATTTAGCAGTTAGGAGTAACCTTGACAAGAGCTCCTTGAGTGGCATGGTAGGAACAGAACCTTGATCTAAATGCAAGTGAAATGAAATAGAGGCAGCAAAAGGAGATGACTCTTTCTAAGAGTAAAGGTTAGGCTAATAAGGCGGACGGAGAATTGATGCAGTGGCTTGAAGAGAAGGTAAAAAAGGTTGTTCCTAATGGAAGATATTATATTTGTACACTATTGATAAAGTTTCAGTACTGAGAGTAATACTGATGATATACTTTTGTAGTGAAACCCTTCACAGGAGGGGAAGAGATTCACTGCCTCAGTTCAATTGTAAAAGAAGGAAATGCACAGTATATGGATACGGGTAATTTGATATATCTTGTAAGGCCACATGTGTAAATTCTTTCTCTTCAATGGCATCTATTTCCTCAGCAAAATAGTAAGCAAGGTCATCAGCTAAGAGTGAAAGATAGTGGTGATATTAGAGGTTTAAGAAAAGAGGAAGTATAAAATCCTCAACTCAGTGAATTGCTAGGGAAAGGCAATAGGATTCTTGAGCAGCACTAGAAGCCCCCCAGAGGTCTGTGGTCATGAAGTGAGGCCAGTCATCATAGCTGCGCATGTTTCTCTAACTCCATTCTGCTACTTGAGCACAGCCATAGAGCATGGGGTGATTGGGCCACATATCGAGCACCCACTATATTAAAGGCTTGAGACTCGGGATAAAAAGTAAATAGGATCTCATGGCATTTATGATCTTTTGGAAATTAGGGAAAAATATAGATGCAAAGAAAAGGCGATCTGAAATACAGAATAATAATCAATCAGAGGGAGAAGGTGACTGCATGCAGGGCAGGGCAGGGTCAAAGAAGGCTACCTGGAGAAGGTTGCCAAAAACCTCCCTTCTTCCTCTAAATCATGCATGATTTCACAGCTGTTTGGGATTCACAAGTAATAGAAATAATGATTCGGTCATGGTAGTGATCTGTTCCCACGGCTGTAATCCCAATTCAATCCACAAAGGTAACCAACTGAAATCTTCTCTCCGCTAGTCCAAGACTAAGTGTTTATAGATATCCTAAAATGAGAGGAAGAGAAGTGAAGGAATATAAATCTGCTAATGTTTCTTCATTCACACTGACTTTCAGCCAGATGAGAGGAAGAAATATCAGGTCGACCAGTTTCCCAAATATGGTATATCGTGTGTGTGTGTGTGTGTGTGTGTGTGTGTGTGTGTGTGTACATGTATATAAATAAATGCCATGTTCTCTGTTGCCTCTTTCTAATTCTACTCAGGTTTCCACTAACAATCTCCATTGGAGTGGTCAGTGACAACACTTTGCATCCCAGATTGCTGCCTACTGTCCTCAGAGTGGGCTTGCACATCCACCTTTGTGGATTGCCACGTTGTTACAGTATGAGGAGTGTTTGCTCTCCTGTGCCACCTCATTCTGAGTCTTTGAATTCCCTTGTTCCAAACCTTAATGCTTTGGTTTCCTTCCAAGTAAATACAAATATGTGTGAGCGACCTGGATTCTTCAGGGAACCAGAATATTTGCTTCCAATTATATCTTATTGACACCAGTTGATATTCACGGACTATTTTTTATTGCTCTCATATGCTAAGACTTGTTTTTATTGCAAGCATGGTTTTTTTTCTTCAGATGTTAAGGACTACTTCTAAAACGTTATTCAAATTTTAATGTATCAACATCTGTGATTTTATTCCTTGTCACAATGATCCTTTCCAAAGTAACATCCAAAATGTGTACTGAAAGATGAACAAAAATTTTCCTGGTAGAAAACTGAGGATGGAATTTCTAGGTAAAAGACGAATATCTACAGATACAATAGAATAATAGATGAAGCAAATCCCACACGAAGCCACCATTCTTCTCAAGATACAAGAAGGAAGAAAGAAGGGCTCTAACACCAACTCCAGAGGGGAGGGATGTTTTTTCTAACTGGTCCAATTCATTCGTGATGATTCCATTTTCCTTGCCAATGATTAATTAGGCACGAACATGTGAAGCAATTCTGGCCAATGGTACATAAGATGTCTGGAGGGGGAGGCAATGGTATTAATTTCCTTACATATACAAAAAGACAAACTAAAAAAGCTACATCTCTTCTGCTAGACATTCTGTTAATAACATTGTTATTGTTTTGTATTTCCATGCAAACAGAGGGACACTAGTCAAAAACAAGTCAATATGTTGAGGAAAGAGTGAAAATTTGATAAGATGTGACTTCCAATTGTTCTCATCATGGAGTGGCCGAATTAACAACCCAGAAGCTGCTGTCTCTTGGGATTTCTTTTTCCGTGATTTATTAAATCTAATTTTTAGAAAGGAAGAAGGAAGGGAAAGAGGGAGGCAAGGGAGGAGATAGAGAAAAAAAAGAGAGTAAGTAATTAAACAACTACAGAATTTTAAAATTTTAAAAAGCATTTTTAAGTGATGGTTTAAGATCAACTGGCAAAATGTATCATTAGTGAAGACTTCTTTCTCAGATTATAAAAACAAGAGTGCTATGAAAAAAAGTTTTAAACTCTTATTTATATGTTTTTTTTTTTTAAGTTTTAAACTCTTATTTGATAGATAAGCATGCAGAGGTCCAGACACAATAACTGCTTCCCAAAGTTCACAAATGCTAGATGTAACAGAGTCAAGACTCCGAAATGAGGCTCTCAATTTCAAGTCCAATGCTTAAAAGCGCCATTATAATTGTTTTAACATCTGTGAATCAAGATGATGATATTTGTCCCAACTATCTCAAATGCTCAAAGGATAATCACATTTGTTACTCATTTTGAATTCTAAACAGTGTTTTTTCACTATAGATAAAAGATATTAATATTAAAACCATCACAATTCTTCAGATTCAAAAAAGGTAGTGTTCTGCTAGAATAAATAACAATTCCTAATTCATTATTTAAAACTATATAACCACATAAAAGTTCCTATTTTTTTCTCTTCACACTATCCTCTAATAGAAGCAAGTCATACTGGGTCATAGGTAATAACTGAGTTTCTTGAAATACATAATAATCTGTGTTTAACCAATAACAAGGTCAACATCTACTTGATTTTCTCCGCGACATAAGGCCATGTCAATCATCCTTTTGAAAAGCAATGCCAAGCATGTTTTTAAAGACCTTCGATGTTGTACTGTGTTGTACTGCTCAATATCTGTCTGTTGAAAGAACAAAATAATAAATGGCTTCACACATTAGAATCATTTTAATTATCTACTACATTTTGTCACAAATGAGAATACATAATTTCCAGACTTTGTGCTTCATCCTATTTCATCTTAGTCTGTTCTCAGATAAAAAGTATGTTAGATAATATTCAGTGCATGACATAGAATAAGTACATAATATACATGCACACAGAGATGTATGTGTACGTATGTGTATGTGCACAGGCACGTGTGCGTGCATACAGGTGCACATGCACACACACACATACAGTGATTAGTCTCCCAATCAATGAATCTTTTTCCCTTTTCTACCTAGAGGGATATAACCCACCTGATGAATATTCTCTGAGCAAAGGGAGAAAAGGGGGCTAAGATTCTCATACTCAATCCTGTTTTCACAATTGTCCCCACTCTCTCAGCCAGGCCTCAGGTCCAAGAACAGAGAGTACCTCAGTTCAACCACTCCACAAGTATACTTCTTGTGGAAGAGAGACAGCTGAGTGCAACAGAGGAGGTGACTTCTAGTTCTGCTTCATTTTTTTTTAATTTATGAGAGAAAGTGACAGTGACAGAGACAGAGACAGAGACAGAGACAGAGACAGCTAGCAGAAGAAGGGGGAGGGAGAAGCAGGCTACCTACTGAGCAGGGAGCCTGATGCCAGGCTCTGTCCCAAGACCGTGAGATCATGACTTGAGCCAAAGGTAATGCTTACCCATCTAAACCACCCAGGTGCCCCAGAGCTTTGCTTCTTAATAGACTTTGAACCAATTTTCCTGACTTCACATGTGTCTGGTGCTTCCACTTTGTCATACTTTTTAAGGTTTGTCTTCTTGAATTGGCTTATTTGGATTTTTTTCCTTGCAGACTTATATTTCTGCTTTATCAAAACTGTTGTAACCATTCATTCATTTGCTTTTGTGCTTCCAAAATTTAATTAGCATCTCTCATCTGGTGTTTTCTTCTCTTTCATTAACTGCTTCTACGTGGGTTTATATATTTTTTCTTTTAATGGCATTTTTGTGGAGTTTTTTTTAAGGGAACAGAGATAAATGTTTGTGTCCGGTTCACCATTTATAAGTGGATTTTCTTTAATATATTTTCAAATGTTAAACCATCTTTGCATTCCAGAAAAAGCCTATTTCATCATGACATATTATTTTTAGTATATTACTGGATTCTTTTTTACCAATATTTGATTTTCTTTGTTCATATTTGTTTCATAAGTGAAATATGCTTATGTTTGTAATTCCCTCTTTCAGTTTCAGTGCCAAGGTAAAACTAGTGTCACAAAATGAGTTTTCTGACTTTACTTTTATAATCTGATAAGTTTGTATAAGATATTCTTAGACTTATATAGTAATAATAATAATAATAATAATAATAAACACCTCCTATCACAGTCTAATGTTTTAGTAGGCAAGTTAAAGTTTTTAACAACAATCTTTAGCATTTTTTTCCTCTTCAGGTTATACTTTCCTCCTTGAATCCCAATTGCTTTGTTTATACTTTTCCTAAAAGTTTTTACATTTCTTCTGAGCTCTGAAATATACAAGCATAAAGTTTCTTTCTTTTTTTAGGATTTTATTTATTTATTCATAGAGACACAGAGAGGGAGAGAGAGAGGCAGAGACACAGGCAGAGGGAGAAGCAGGCTCCATGCAGGGAACCTGACGTGGGACTCGATCCTGGGTCTCCAGGATCACACCCCAGGCTGCAGGCAGCGCCAAACCTCTGAGCCACCCAGGCTGCCCAGGCATAAAGTTTCTTAATGGACATTCTTGTGATTATGAAATCTCTCCTTATATCTTGTATTTGTATTTATATCCTTTTCTATAGTAATATATGTATTTCTATAGATTATATATATATATATATATGATACTATTCTGTATTTGGGTCTGTGCTATTTACATTTTATTATCAATTTTTTAAAGGTTTTATTTATTTATTTGAGAGAAAAAGACAGCGAGCAAGCAAACAAAGGGAGGGGCAGAGGGAGAGTTTGAGAGAGAGTCTCAAGCAGATTCCATGAGTGTAGAGCCCAACATGGGGCTTGGTCTCACAACCCTGAGATCATGATCTGAGCCAAAATCAAGAGTAAACATTTAACTCACTGAGCCAGCTAGGTGCCCCTGTATTTGCATTAAATTTGACAGAATTTTATTTCATCATTCTTCTCAGGAAACTCTTTAATTTTATTAATAACTTTTGTGGACTCTTTTCTATTTCATTAACTTCTGTTTCCATCTCTTTAACTTCCTTCCTTTTGAATTATTTGTTTTCCTGTTCCTTTTATCTTGGTTTTGACAATGACTGCATATATTAAATATGTATACGCCCTAAAATCGACTGTAAATTGTTCCCTACTCTATAAATTGCTCTTAATATAGGCTACAAATTGGCTTAATACAGAATATAAATTGCTCCTTAAAATACACTTTAACTGCATCTTCTGAGTTTTGATACATAGTACTTTAATATTTATTCAGTTTCTAAATATTTTCTAACATAATTAATTTCTTCTTTAACTCACAAATTGCTTGTAAGTATACTCTCCCACCAAATCACCATGCAGGACAGGCAGGAAGAGGAAATTTTATAATTTTTCTGATTTCTAAAATATTATTACGTTGTGTTTGAGAATGTTGTTTGTATGATGTTGACATTTTTGAAATTTTTTGAGATTTCCATTGTAGCCTTACACAAGTAATTCTTTAAAATAATCTGTGGAAACGCTTGAGCGGCTCAGTGGTTGAGGGTCTGCCTTTGGCCCAGGTGTGATCCTAGAGTGCCAGGATCAAGTCCCACATTGGGCTCCCTGCATGGAGCCTGCTTCTCCCTCTGCCTATGTCTCTGCCTCTCTTTCTCAGTGTCTTTCATGAATAAATAAATAAAATCTAAAATAAAATAATAAAATAAAAATAAAAATCTGTGTGTACTCAGAAATAATGTTCATTGTTTTCGATACAAGCTATTATACACATATGGAAACATATATTTAATCAAGCTTTTAATGAGTTCTTTAAATCTCCAATTCTTTCTCTCTTCAACTTTTCTGGCTGTGTTTCTATGTTTCTCGAGTATACTAAACCTTCTATGTGGGTTGATTTGTCAGTTTCTCTTTGTTGATCTTTATGTCTTTCAATCTTCTGTGGTTAGGAGCCTTGAACTGGGAGATTAAGAAATGAATTAAGAGCTTATAAACCAATGGGAGAGACTGATGGGTACAATTAGAACAACAAAACCCAAGGCTTAATACAAGTGACATAAGAGAAAGAAACAAAATGCTAAGTGGTATAAGTCTGACAATAAATGGGACCATTTCCTTTTTTTGAATCATCTCTAGTTTTTTAATAGGTCTGAGGAATGTGAACACTCTTCTTTTCAATCTATGAAATATCTCCAGGGGAGGTTGTGGAGAGAGGATTTTTACCTCCCTTGCTTTGTTTCTTCTCCTCCCATCCCCAACTAGCTCTACCTCTTCCTGTTCAAAAGCTTCCTGCATCCCTTTAACTTCCCTCAGATCAACTTCTTTTTTCCCTATTAACCATTTTCTTTTCTTTTAAATTAATTTCCTTTTTTTTTTCTGTCTCCCTCCATTGATCATAAAATGAAACTTTAGGATTCTTGTTTATTTATTGAATAATACTTTTTTGTTATTAAAAACAACATTCATTCAATTCAAGCACACATAAATTGAAGAAAAAAATGTGTCAGATATGACCTTTTGAGACAATCATTACAATTTTTTTTTATATTTATATGTCTACAATTGTCCCGTATCCCTTGGTAAAGCAATTAAAACTTTTTTTAAAAATTCTTTTTTACAAACCCACATTCCTATTCCACTCATTTTTAATGGGCAGGACAATTTACAATGTTACCTCTTTTGCTGAAAGATTCCATGAAATAAGTATGGTTTTTGAGCTTTTGTTCTAAGTGTAGAATAGTTAAAGGAGAGTATACGTGGCTAATTTTTTTTCCAAGGATTAAAAAAAAAAAATTTCCCCAATGACAAGGGAAGATTGCATCTGGTAAAGCAACTGGTCTGACTGGTGCAAGACCAGGCTGCTAAAATGCAATGCTTAAATATCACAGAGCCATGATACAAAAGAAGGTTATCACTAAAATGTAAAATAGCATATTAAATTCAAATAGTATGATCATCTCCAAGGTTGCCTTGTCTTTGTAGTAGCATGGCTATGATGGATGCTTTGTTAAAGCTATAAATAACTTTGGCATTTATAGCTTTATCAAAGAGTAATTATGATATAAAGAAAAATGAATATATCTGCCTCTAGAATTTCTGTACTGTTCTTATAATTTTCAGGTTATTTGGGGCATACATGCACATTCACACACATACACACTGTCATTTTTCCCCCACTATCAAGAGATGACATGAAAAGACTATAGTCAGACATCAAGTAACCTCTGCAAGGCTGCTTGAGGGGTAGTTTGTGTTGCATTGTGTGCAGTTTTCAGTCAAGGTGATTTCTATGGTAACCCCTATTTGCATTCTTTCAAATGGTGGTAAAATCTGACATATCCCATTAAATATTGATAGCAGTGTTTCATCCACTCTTAAAGTAATTTGGGAATTCTTCATTTAATCTACTGACTGCGACCATTCTCCTGTAGTATCAAGGCATCAAGCTTTTTACTGTTAAAATGTTAATTAGATTTTTATAACCATTTTTATAGTTCTGCTCTTCATCTCAATTGCTACAAACATATTTATTTACAATTCCATAATGTTCTCATTAATATGCTATGGAAATCTGCCATAGTCCATGGAAGTTAGCTTAATAACAAGCTGCAGAAATATATCCTTAAAGACATCTGCGAAGCATCTGTAGAATTGTAATGATGCAAAATAACTTTTCAGCAAATGAGATAATAAGCAGATGATACTTAAGGTCAGCATTGTTTATGACCATAGCCTGTCTGCTAGTATGACTATTTTCATGCTTTTAATACCACCAACACCACTACCCACCAATAGTTATCTGCTAAATCTCATGCTTATTAAAAGTGATACACATATAGCCCAGAATATCTTGATGTCTAAAGTAATGTACACAATCATAGCATTTATTTATAAACCTTTTCTTCCAAGATACGTCAAGGAGCCTTAGCCATATCCCACTCATCCTTGAGCTACCAGCTTAAACATTTATTTCTCACTTCACAGAAAACACAAATGCTAAAAACCTAAATGACTTGCATATGTCCATAGAACAGATAGGAAATGACAATGGAATTTCAAATTACATCAGAACGAATGTCCAACTAAATGTAACCTGTAGTTTTTCTACGAGTTCCTAGTGGCAATGGCCCAAAATTTGTAGTAAAAAGGTTATTTGTGTTACCTTGGGCAAATCACCTAATTTATCAGAATCTCACTACTTTTTTATTTATAAAAGTAACCATCTCAGTGTTCGGTATCCTCAAAGCCTAGAATAAAATCATTGTAGGGAAGATTAAACATCACCTAGCTGAATGAATGATAACTGGATGGATACATATGGTGCTTTTGCAAACTTTAAAGAATTATGTGTCGAGATTACTACTCTACAAGAGTCTGCCTCTTTGCAGAAAAATGCCCAGTATAGATATATGCATAATGTGTTAGTTTTCTATTGCTGATTCACAAACTATCCCAAACTTAGTGGCTTAAAGAACACAAATATATTATCATATATCTCTGTAGGTTAGAAGTTCAACATGGGTCTCATTAGGCTGTAATAAAGGTTTTAGCCCAGGGCTATACTCTTTTTTGGAGACACTAGACTGGCTTCTAGAGGCCACTCACATTCCTTGGCTCATTGCCTCCTTCGCTCATGTTCAAAACCAGGAATGTTACACATTTTCATGATAAAACACTCAAGAAACTAGGAATAGAAGAAAATTGCCTTTCTATTATAAAGGCCACATGAAAAAAAGCCCACAACAAATATCATATTCAATGGTGAAAAACTGAAAGCTTTTCCACGAAGATCAGAAACAAGGCATGGAAAAAAAAAAAAAGAAAGAAAGAAACAAGGTATGGATATCCACTTGCACCACTTCATTTAACACAGGACTGAAAGTTTGGCCAGGCAAGAAAAAATAAAAGGCATCCAAATTGGAAAGGAAGAAGTAAAATTATTTTGGTTCACATATGACATAATGTGTGAAAAATCCCCCACACAAAATAAACCTTAAGAACCAATAAACAAGTTGACTAAAGTTGCAGGATATAAAAATCAGCTGCATTTCTATGCCCTAAGAAAACTATCCAAAAAGAAAATTAAGAAAACAATACCATTTACAACAGCATCAAAAGGATAAAATAATCAGAAATAAACAACCAAACAGGCAAAAAAGTCTGACATTGAAAAACACAGGGCCCCTGAGCGGCTTAGTCGGTTAAGCATTCACTCTGGATTTCAGCTCAGGTCATGATCTCAGGGTCCTCAGAGGAGCCCCATGTCAGGCTGCACTCAGTGAGGAGTCTGCTTGGGATTCTTTCTTTCCTCTCCCTCTGCCCTCCACCCCACCACTATTGTGCACTTGTTCTCTCTCAGAATAAATACTTAAATTACATCTTTTTTAAAAAAGAAAAGACAAATGCAAAGCATTGCTGAAATAAATCAAAGAAGACAAATAAAATAAATGGGAAAGATATCCTTGTTCAAGGATTGGAAAACTTAATGTTAAACTGTCTATACTACCCAAAGCAATCTACAGGTGC